>NW_021633945.1:0-298177 GCF_004799145.2 Neltuma alba
GAAGAGTATTACTGTGATTTAAATTTTTTACAGCAAAATTGTACGCAGAAAAACTTCTGAATGCCCAATGTTTTTAAATAAAAACTTTCAAACAAATTTGTCATGTAACCCATTATATTTAACCATGTTTAAAGAATTCAGTTAAAACTGATTAAGTTTTAATATAACAATAAAACTAACTACCACCTTTTATCTTAAATATATAAAAATCAAATGGTAAGTACTACATCAACATTAAGAAAATTATTAATGCTATAAAAGGTAACCGAAAATTATTATCCCTTTTTAAATGTGTCACAAAAATTTCTTTCTCAAATGCCTCTAAATTATTGTTTGAAATTCTCCTTTAGATTATTCTTGATTACTGCTATCACTTTAATGAAGGCATAATTGCAATAATGAAATTAGTATTGGACATGCGCTCAGTTGGGTTACAAGAACCTCACTAGATATCCTTATAAAAGTACAAATTTAAAATAGCTAGCCGATGAAAGAAATTCAATGTCCTTCAAATAAAATAAATCTTATGATAAAAAATTTACATTAAATCAACTGACTTAGCCTGATTGAATCTGTACTAGTTATTAATATATTGAGAGCAACTAGTTTTATTAAAAAAAATCAGTTTATTAGTTTGCTTCAGTTGCATAAAAATGTCTTAATCAAATAAATAAATAATGAACTGATATACATACACGCACACACATACATATATATATATATATATATAGATAGTTGTCTTGACCTATATAGCTATATGATAATATGATTTATACTGTGAGAGAAGAAGAAAGCGGAGTGAGTAAAAAGAGGCTAAAGTCACATACATAGGTAGGGGGAGTTTTAGGGTTTGGTGTTATACAATAAAAAACAAGGGGTCAAATTTGGTGTAAAAGTGACACAAAATTGAGGGGTTCATGAACTGAATAATCATGATGATCCATCCTCGGGTTGCTTCATATTTTACAATTCCTTTTTGTCCCTAATTTACAACTTGTGTCCATTCATCATTCTGTTCGGTGGAAATATGCAAAATAGTACACAATAATTTACACTTTTTCAATTACTATATTCATTTTTTAAACATTTAAATCTATTGATGTGTGTATAAAAAAAAATTCTGCAAGTTGAATGAACTTTTAACTAGTTTTATATAAGATCTGATTTTTCTCTCTTAATTATATAAATAAATTATCTTTTCAATTATTTGACTCTAGTATAATCAGTTTCATCAAGATAAGATGCCGTCAATAAAATTTTAAATGTTTATAAAATATTCTTAAATACTAGAATATTAAGTTTAATTTTTTAAATAATAATGATTGACATAAAAATTTATCATTTTATGCTAACAATATTAGAGTTAAAGAGTTAAAAGATACTTTGTAAAACTAGAAAAATTAAATAAAACCCTATATGAAGTTTGCCTTATTATTATTTTATCATGTGTTTGTATATTTCATTGGTTTTTGTGTAACTTCAGTTTTATTTTATTCCTTCAATTTTTCTCCATATATATTTCAATAAGTTATATAAGTGTTAATAAAATGAGTGTCGTGTTTGAAAACTTTCCAAGTTAGCATATGCCTAACCATTGTAATTTCATGTAGAGCACAGGAAAATAATATCTAGCTTTATTTGAATTAAATGGACATAAAGTACTACACGTATGCTACTTCTTTTGATGAATTGCATACTCACTACTTTACGATTTCGTCTATATTAAAGTTGCTAATTACTTTCCCTAAAGCTATATATAAACACACACACACACACACACATCTTTCGTCAAACATTACAACATAAAAGTGGAACACGAGCACAACTAGTTGTGCTTCAACTTGAAAAGAGTTTGGTGAGAAAGAAAAACAGTGTGATTTGGATTCGTATAATGGATCCTTATTTTATATATACTTATCATAGGGACGGCGTATCAAAGAAAGATACTAGCTATATGGCATATTATAAAAATGTGTACGATAATATTTTAAATTATGATTTTTATGATATGAACATTGAGTACACCAAAAAAATGTTTGATTTTGTTCATTACTTAATTGCTGGCATTACTAATAAAAATAAATTTCATTGGTGGCCAGAAAAACAAAACGTGTGAGTTCAAAATATCATAATTTGCAGTGGCTTTTATACAATAAAAAAATATAATATTTATTTCATACTTTGTATCATATATAGAATTAGAATTAGAATTAGAAAAATAGTCTTGACTCGTCAAGCCAGCCTATTTATACTCAAATATTACTAAGATTGAGATAGAAATTAATATCTCTTAAAGACAATCGGACTTACTAGAGCTAGCCCTAATAGGTTGAAAGCCTAAATAAGTTGACCATTTATAGCCAAGAGTTGACCCCTTGAGGCTCTATAATTTTTTTTAAAAGGAACCTAACTCCTTAATAGCTTAAGTAAAGGAAAATTGTCCATAAATATATGTTTAGAGAATTAATTACACAATGATCTATAAAATCTAAAAAATATATGAGGTCCTTCAGTATATTGGTACTTTTTAGGTATAACACTTATAAAGTTGAACTAAAAGATTATTGGGCAATCAATTCTCCAAACAGGTATTTATGGATAATTTTCCCTCTAGTAAATCTTTCACCTACCCTCCCCTTTCATCCTTATTGTCTTTATTTGTAAAATTGAACTAGAATCTGGTTTGATAGACTCTAGAAGATGATTTGATTTATGTTATGAGTATTGGTCCTTCTAAATTATATTACTTTTGATCAGATGATTTAAAATTATAAATTTTTATAGGTTATATATTTTTCTATTATATATGTAAAGAAAGTACATACATATATAAGGGCCACAAGGTTGCAGGGATGGCATAAAATAAAACCCCAAAAAGTCTTGACAATTGTGGGGGAAAACACTTAAAGGATATAGGCCAAGTTTCAAAAATCTAAGTCCTTTTATATATTTAAAAAAAGTCTTAGAAATTTTGAAAAAAAAAGACTTAAAAACTCAATCTTTTTAGTCCTCGTCATTTAGGATTGAGCCAGTCCTAATTCTAAAGTCTATTTAAATTTTAAAATCGCCAATTTTATCAACTCAACAAGTTGATTTACTATTTTAACAAAAATATTATTAAGTTAAAAATAAAAAGATTGCACCCAACGCAGCATTCTAAACATGTTTGGTATTCCAAATATCGTTACCTACTAGGAGTAGGAGTAGGTGATGAGAGGTTTGTTCAAATTAGAATAATTATGATATATATTATAAATTAAACTTGTCACTTAACTTAATAGACTGTGTTCATTCATTATTGCAAAATTAAAAATGTTAAAAAAACTCTAGGAAATTAATAATTAACATCTTTTCTCTCTCTTAATCTTTTTTTTTTTGTTTTAAAATTCCTGCAAGTAGGGTTTTAAATAAGCAACATTTTAAAATGGACAATGATTGGAGTGAGCATAAGGCAAAGTCCTCTTCGCAGGCGATCCTTGCAATAAAATAACAATTACAAGTCAAATCATCAATTTAAAAAAAGGGCGGTTAATTAAAATTTACCAAAATCAAAATTAATAAAATAATTTTTTTTAAAAAAAAACAAAAGCTGAGCTAATAGTCAATGATTGCCTGAAACTTTGAACTTGGCGGTTAACCCGGCCATTGTCGGATTCACACAGTTTGCCGACTTAATACTTTGTTTTTTCTTTATTCAATGATAGTTTCTACAATTTAATAATAACATTAATAAAATTAACAGCATATTAATTAATTAATTAATTGTGTATATTTTTTAATTTTATAGGAAGCTGTGATAAGCTTTCCTTTGTGCATGGGAAGTCTATAACACCTTCCTAGAAATGTGCTTCCACACACACGCACACAACCTTTAAGTTGTGCTTACAATTGAATTAATCCCGATAACCTATTAATTATTCACAATCTAAGACGTTATTTTCATGGAAATTTTGAATTCTTTAGTTTTATAAAGTAACCTTTCAATCAGTGGCAAAAGAAACAACATTTCAATCCTTTAATTTTAATGAAAATATTATTAAATATTGATGTAATAAGTTTAATTTTTGGCTAAAGTGAAGTATATATTTAATGTTTTATCTTTATATAAAGTTTCAGTTTGATTTTTTAACTTTAAAAAGTATGTTTTTAATGATTTAATCCTCAAACTGTTAATCTTAAATGATGTTTTTTTGTAATAATCATGATTATTTTGAAAATTAAACTTAATATGTTAGCATTTGAGAATATTTTATCAACATCATTTTTTAACAATTTCAAGATTAAAAGACTAAAAGTATACTTTTTAAAGTTAAGGAACTAAATTAAAATTCTTTTAAAGTCAAGTGACTAAAAATATATTTTAGCTTTTTTTTTTTTTGAAAAAATAACTATGATTGATACAAGAAAATTATCATTTGAGTTTTGAGACTTATGCTACTAGTATTTGGAACTGAAAAGGAGTTTTATAACTTTGTAGTTTTATTCATTTAAATTTATATAAAAATTCATTTGATTTATTAATTTTATGAAACAGTGCTTTTTAGTCTTGGGTAAGGTAAAATCTAGTATTTTTTTTTAATGGTGCAGTACCTCTTACCGTTATTTTTTAGCCATTTTGCATCATAATCTTATGAGAGTGTTAAAAGCACTAAAAAAATAATATTAAAGTACTTAATGTATCGTAAATAAGATTAAAATAAGAGATGCAACTAAAAAAAATAATATTATAATGTTGGATACTATGTTACCCTCATTCCTTTGGCCCTTAATGCTATCAACAAAAAATGCTGATATTAAAATTTTAAATTAGTAAGACATTTTCATCAAGTACTAATATATTTTTTTAAAAAAAGTGTTAATATATTAGGTTTAATTTTTTTAAATAAAATAATTTATAACCCAAAAAAATCAATTGAGATTAATGGTGTCAGGATCAAAGGTTTGGAAATCTGATTTTTAAAATTAAGCAAGCAAACTAAAATCTTAAATTACATGTTTTGGCAAGAATTTATTTACAAATAGTAATATGTTTTTATGAGAATTTCTGATTTGAAATTTTGTAATTTTCATGTTTTTTTCTATCATTTTTTTCTAAAAATAAACTCATATACACGCATACAAATCTTATCTAGGCTTCACTGCATTTTTTCAAAGATTTATTTTGAGGTTTGATCTTATACATGATGGTCAAATGAAATCATGCAGTGGCAGCCCAAACTTCCACAAACAACTTGTTCTGACCAACTTATCACTTTTAGACATATTCAGAGTCGAAGTTCTTGACTTTGGATTATTGCCATTCATGTGTTTCTTTTCTTTTCTGGGAAAACGAGTTGCCGAAAGTAATTAGAAATAGAAAATCCCCACCAAAAAACTACTTTCTCGATCCTTATCTATAAATTTTCACAAAAACACATATCAATAAAATACTAAAATATATGTAAAAGTCATTTTTTATTGTTATGTTTCATTTAATGACACAATGTTTTAAACTCTAAGTCTTTAAATAAATAAAATTTTTTAACGGTCAAGACTTGTATATAAATAAAATCAAAATCAAAGCGAGGGGGAAGAAGTATAAGTTTTTTTAGAAGAACATTTTTGTTTCATTCTATATTTTCTTATAAAATTTCAAAGAATTATTTCTTAGCCTCTTTCTTACGACACCCTTATTCATGAATAATCTGAAAATGTTCTGATTCATTGAATATTTAAGGCAATGAATGTGGTCAATTGGTGGATATTTTAACTTAACGGTCAAGAGACTTACATAGAGATAAAATCAAAATCAAAATTACAAGTTGTAACTAGCGACAGAGGAAGATCTAGACTGAAATAAATATTCTTTCGGTCCTTAATATTAATTAACTAATTTAAATATATTAAGTAAGTTAATTAAATTAATTAATATAATTTTTTTTAAAACACTCTAATTATTTTTCTTAATTTCTTCTCTCCCTCTTCTATTTGATTATTATTGAAAGAATATTAATAAGATTAATTTAAAAAAACTCGATAAACATGTGAAATTGGTCTTAAATATAGGACCAACATCAATTTTCAAATTAGGTCCTACATTAAGGACCAAAGGAGTAATTAATTAATTGTAGCTCTTAAAGAATTTGTTGAGGGACTAGGTAGAAATTATAATGTCATTCTAGAAAATCTTATTATGCATTGATTAATTTTCTTTTTTCTGGTTTTTGTTTGTCTTAGATGATATTTTTTGTGCAATGCTTACATTATGTTCTCTAATCATATATAATCATGTCTCTTATTTTTAAAATATTAGTATTTAATTATAAATTTACATGAAACAAAATAAAACACATAGCCATACATAATTGAAAAACTTGATATACCGGATATAAGGAGCTTAACCTAAATTTTTTTTCATATTTTTTTTTCTTCCCAACTCTAATGCCTTGTTTTATGAAAAAGGATATTTATTATGTTGTATCTTTTTAATTTTAATTTATCTATATTTTTTTCTATTAAAGAATGTAATTTATGATATTAAATATGGGTAAATTTTATTTCTTTTTTTTAATTTTCAGACCAAATGATGACTCAACACCTCTTCTTGATTTTAATGAGAGAGATAGATATGCTTCATAACAAGAACTGGATGGATATATTTAATTAAATGTGCTTTTGGCAAAAAAGAAAGAGAAATTATTACAAAATTCATATTTCAGATCCATATATGAACATCAGCAACGATGGATGTTGATACTGATGTTTGATCACATTGGATAACCGTACGTCTAACAGGAATATATATACATATTTATTGGTAAATATATATATTATATCAAGTTCTTGCTCTTTAATGCCATATGCATCAAATAATTTGATTTTATATACATCTTCGCACTGTTTTCATCTATATCCAAAATCCATAACATTTACAAGCAACAGATACTGCACAAATATATATAGCTTGTTTAGAATGGCGCTAGAATCCTTGAAAAGCATCTTTTCAAATATAATTTACAAAATATAAGATAAATATATGATATGAGTTTTGTCATGAATTATGTGAATAAACACTTTTAGGGATCCCAATCGTGATCATAAACTCCCTCAATTCTTTGATATAGAAGTAAAATTAGAACTTGAATATAATTCTAAATATAAGATCTCGATTTACTTTGTTTTTTATATTTAGAAATTCTTTTCAAACTTTCCATATTACTTGTATATGTTAAAAGGGTTTTCATGAAAAAAATACTTCCAGGGTAAGTAATTAAAGATAATATTTTAAGAAAACTTAAGACACATTTTTTTACAAATAACTAAACTATTTTTTTATTTCTAAAAGTTAATTATCTAGTTCTTATAGTAAGGATTGATAGAGTATATGTATATAAATATGTTAGGGGGATCAGTACAAAATGAATGACAATGGAGCATGGCCAATAATATACATGAATGTATATTATTACCATTTTCTTTTCTTTTCTGATATTATTAGTTATGGTTGAAAAGAAGATAATGGATACCCCTAATTTCCCCAACAGAATAGAAGACAAATTGAAAATAATACGAACCAGTTCAGTGTACACTGTATTAATTAAGATTTCAATCTTTAGATTTTTAATGAAAATTATGTGACATTAGCTGGGTGAGCTATATATCCTCATTAGAAAATGTGACAATATTTTGGCAAAACAAAAAAGAAATGGGAAAGAGTATATAAAAACAACCCTAAAAATACTAAATTCTAATTAAGGAAGCTAACAATTCATAATGCCAGAAAGGAAAGGAAAACTAAAATGACATTTTCAAATTAAGGGAATGAATGATACAAATGCCCTTATTTTTGTTATAAAAAAAAAAAGCTTCCCCAACCCCCTCCACCACCCGTCAGTGCTAGCCATCAACGAGATGGCTGTCAATAGGAGGAATTTTTTTTGGCAAAAGTGGTAGAGATGAGATTTGATCAGTCCCACCGCCACTTGGTTATAAAAATTAAGGATCACTATTGGGCCACCAATGCTTTACTATTAATATAACGCAAAAAATGTATAAGTTAGTTAATTAGCTTTCATTGCTAGTCATTCACAATTTTTTACAGGTATTGACTACATTTTAATAGGTATTAACAACTTTCATTTAGCAATCAACAAAATAAGTTGTTGGTTGAAGTGGTAGCGTACTTTCTTAAGAAAGAAAATACAAGTTTAAAAACCCTTTAATGTGCTTCAAGCCTCGAAAAAAATTAGTTTTGAATTCAAAGTTGCTTGATGATACCTGTCATAATTCACCCAACAAAAAAAAAGTAACATACCCATTCAAAAAAATTATAACTTACAAAAGAAAACACATGGACTAAAAATACTACTTCATCTAGTATTAAATATAAGAGCTAATTATATAGTTTACGGTTATCTTAGATATAAAATCTTAATATATTTTGTCAGACAAATTTATACTCCCTCCATTCCTTAATCGAGGAGTTAAATTAATATATAATATAAAATAATATAATATAGGAGTATTCTAGGAAATTGTGTTACATTTGTTTTACTTGACTATTTTATTTAAATTTTTTAATTTATTCAAATTTATTAAGTAATTCTTATATTAAAGATTAGGAAAAGTAATTTTTACCTGCAGATTATCCACATTTTTTTTTCACCAAGAAGTAATTTCAATATAAATGATTAAATATGATGTTTTATAAAAATCAATACATATTTTTAACAAATAACTAACTTAAACTATAATTTTTTTATTTTTTTTCAAATTAATCACGTAACTTCTTATATTATTAGGAACTGGATGGAGTAAATAGTACTTCTCTGGTATTTAATGTGAGACCTAATTAACTAATTTGAGTAAATTAAGGATGTTAGTTAATTAGTTAATATAATATGTTTTTTTTTAAACACCCAAAGCATCTAACTTAATTTCTTCTCTCCTTTTTCTACTTAATTATTGTTGAAAGAATATTAACAGGGTTAATTTGAGAAAAAAGGATAAATATGTGAAATAGATATTATATATGTGACCAATATTAACTTTTAAATTAAATCTTATATTAAGGATAAAAGAGTAATTAAATAGTGTATAATGGTAAAAATAAAAATAACAGAAAAAGAGAACTGTTTATCTTTATTGATACACAATTGGATGGAGACTGATGAACATTCATGATTCAGAGCGTATCTTGATGTGATCATTATGTGATACGGATCCATTCATGTGGATCTCAAGCAATCAGATTCCAACACATTTTAATAACTTGATTATTATTTTTCATGCAATTCCAATTCACTTGGAACAAACTTAAACCATGCATTCCTTTTTTATCAATTTTTTATATTAAATTAAATCTACCCAATGATGTTGGGTGTGTAGATTCATAAAAACAGGAAGTACAATTAAAAAAAACATCATGAAAAAAATAATTTACACACACACACACATGTGTATGTTACATTTGGGGTGTTTCATTTAATTTACTTCAAGTGATTTTGTTTTTTACGAAATAGATGTACGTAAGACGTGTTTTATTTGGTAAAGGCAGAAATAAATTTTTTGTGGTTTGTAAACAATGGAATGGTCTTTGAATAAATATTTCCCTTATTATATCTATATGGTACGATTACTAAATTTGTTTCAAAAGTTGATCCAAAACACCCCGAAGAGTATATAACTTCCATGTGAGTTGTTTAAAAACACTAACATTACTACTTCTTCCGGCAGTAAATAGAGAGTCATTCAACTAATTTAATTTGCAAGAATTAGAAAAAATTAGATAAAGTAGTTATATGTAAAATAAGCATCAGTTTCTCTGAACTAACTTAAATATAAATTTATATTGAAAATTATTCTTATCGAAAACCTCATTTATATGATCAATAGGAATAGTTTGAAAAATAAATTATAAATTTAAGAAATAAAATAAATTGACTAAGATTGACAAACTCATGAATTTAAACAAGCTCATACTAAGAATATAAATACGAATTTTGAACTCAAATCACTAACCCATAAGAATCTACCCATATACTTTTATCAATAAATTATTATTAAAAATACATAATTAAATGATTACACAACAATTAGAATTATTAGATACTAATGAATGTCCCTCAACAAATAATTTTACAAAATTTGTTTTAAAAAAACCCTCTATAAAAATCCGCTCTCAAGTTTTGAAGGGTAGAAAATTTTCCACACAAGTTACGCATAAGAGATAATTAATAATAAAAAAATAATAAAATCTCCTAAAATTGCTAAATGAAAAATCAGAAATTATTACAAAAAGTCCCTTCGGGGACATTCGATAAAATTGAAACGATACAGAAAAGATTAGCATGGCCCCTGTGCAAGGATGACATGCATAAATCGAGAAATTATTATAAAAATGTATTGTCATTTGCTTTTCAATTATAGCCAATTACTATTTAAGTATAGTAAACAAGACTGATTTTGAATTTTAAAATTCAAAAGGCATTTTTTTCGATATTTTCCCTAATAAAAATTTAATTAAGAATATTGAAATTAACGTGTAAACAAATATTTTTTTTGCCAAAATGTGTAGAGAAATATTACCTCCGATCTTTAATATTAAAGTTAGTTGACTAATTAGAAAATTAATTTAGTTAGTTATTTGTAATAAATATGTATTATCTTTCCTAAAATATCCTTGTTATTATAGTGTATTGACTAGAACTACTATTATTACAAAAACTACGTTGAGAATAAATAAATAAATATAAGAGACAAAATAAATTAAAATATTATATTTAGGGTCAAAATAAAAGTCAAATAGGCCATAAAGTTGGGGGCCTAATAAATTGTATTAAAAAAAATAAAAGAATAAAAAGACGTTATATAAAGCTTTAGAGTAATCAAAATAATTATATATAAACGTTGTTTATAGCTGGAAAAATTGGTAAAAAATCTCTGGTTGAAAATTTAATTAGCTAAAAGCATATGAATTTGAGCAAATATAACTATGATCTGTGAGTCTAATATATCTTCCACTGTGTATAATATATCATCAATGATGTGTAACAATTATTAATACGAAAGTTATTTACACACAACAGAAGACATGTTGAATATAACGAAAGATATGTTGCACTCATAGATCATGTTTACACGCTCTCAAATTCAAATCTTTTTAGCCAATTAAATTTTCAAATAGGGATTTTTTACCAATTTTTCTTTTAGAACTTACCTAGAGATTTTATATTTAATATCGCTATGGATATGAATATCGGTATTAATGATACAATCTGTAACAAAATATCAATATTATATTAATGTTACGCTAACTGTTTGAAAATAGTTAGTATAAATTTATTTAGAAAGGGAAAAGTTGATTTGTGCTGTTTAATTAATCCCACTTAAGTCATTATCATCGTTACGTATAAATAATTAGTTGTTATTACCATTCAAAATCCAATAATGCTAGCTGTGTGGGGTTGTCATCAGTAACTTAAGTGTCTTTCCCTGATATTGTGCGTACAAATTGACAGGTTTATTTATTTATAATCATAAAGCAAAAAAATAATGACACATTATTAATTAATAATTATTTTTTAGTGCTGATGCAAGAAACTTTGATTTTCTTTGCTTCATCGTGAAGTCACAGAAGTTCATATACCTCTTCAAGACTCTACTACTCTTTAGCCTTACGCCCTGCATTTTCTTTTTTAGTTTTCCAATTTTACGAAGGCAAAAACAGGTGTTTGATCATTTAACTTCACCCAAAATTTAATTTTGATCGTTTTATTTTATAAAGTGTCTTTTTAGTCCTCTAAATATATTTAGTAATATCCAAATGATTTTTTATGCCATTATTTTTAGAAATCAATCTTAATATGTATAACATAGGTCAATTTATTTAACAAAACAATAAAATGATACATATAAACCACCAACTAATCCTCCATTAAGAACAAGTTGGGGTCTAAAGTCTAAAAACGAAAACTCATTACAACCGATTAACTGAAATCTAACCTAAAAACACTTAAAAAAGGGAGCTTCAACCAATAGACTCAAAAAATGATCAGCACCTCAAAGATCGGCTAAAGTTTGAGTCTCATTTTGAATTCCAGCCACAACACTACTAAACTAGACACTGTTTGAAGTCCCAGAGAGCATGAATAGATACTCCTTAGCAATATTTATAAAATAAGAGACATAGGAGGGCACCACCATAGATCACCAACTCGTAGTGACCCACGAAGTCGATAACTTTTGAGTTATTAAAAAAAGTCTTCGCATAATCTTGTTGAGAAGGTGAAGTTCAAGCCACACATAGAGTGTGTCGATAAACTTGATGGAATGATGTTAGGGACAAAGGTTAACCAGAGATAGCAAGAATAAAAAGAAACAGAACGTAACATAACCAAAATGAAAAAAAAAAATTGAAGTTAATTAAACTTGGTAGTCTTTTGAGCTATTGTAGCATTACCCATTTCAGGCAACTCAAGTTGCAGCAAAACATTATTGAAAAGATATTTTATAAGATTAAAAAATCAAATTAAAATCTGATATAACATTAGAGAACTAAATATTATTTTTACCTTTAAAATTAAATTTTAATTTTAATTTTATCTCAACATTTGGCCTTGAACAATTTATTCCACACGGACATGTTAGCAAAGCTGACAAATTGTATGAATTTTGGATCGATTAATCAACATTAAAATAGTTTTTATTCTCATATATATTTGGAACTAACTCTTAAGATTTTCATATGATTATAAATGTTAATATCAATGAATCTACTACAACTTATGGATTTTTCATAACTGATTTTTGTAAATAAACAACATCAAATTAATGAACTTTTGATGGTGAAAAATAAAATCATTAAAATAAGGGAGAATTCCAATAAAATCTGATTGAAATACCTAAATCCAAATTAAGGCTTACTGTAATGTCCTGAGTTTTAATAGTCCTTTAGCCCTGATTTTGAGGACAATTGGTGTTTAAACTTAAATTTTTGGTGTCTAGTTTGGGATCAAATTGAGTTGGAGGAGCAGGTGAACAAATCTCTCTCAGGATTTGTTTGCCGCGGTGAAGCAGAGAGTTTTGGGAGAGCTTCTTTTCAGGAATAAGTTTTCGTTGCGACTAAGTTAAGGGGGAGTCATGACGAAAGGTGTCAGGTGAGCAAGAGTTCCTCTCGGGAAAAATTTATTGCCGTGATGCAATGGGTTTTTGGCCTCGACCAACTTGGGTCTTTAGGTTAGAAAATCCCTTTCAGGATTAGTTAGTCGCGACCAATTACTGGGTTCGCCACGACGAAGAGGTCGCGTCTTTAAATCCGAGGAAAGGGTCTGATGTGCGAAAAATAAAAAATCTAAAGGAGGGAAGTGGTGCTCTGCTAGGGCTTCGCATTCTTGGCTTGGGGAAGGTGTTTCTAAAGGTCCAATACCTCAAGTAAGTAAATCTAACCTCTAATCTACTTTCCTTTTTGGAATTTTTGAGGATTTATGGTGAAACCCTAGAGTTTTCTATTTTATCATGGAATTAAGGCTTTTGACCAATTGTTTTGAGTTTAGATAATTGTTTTGGGTTAGTCTAAGTATTTAATCGGTGTAACTTTCTTGGATTTGAAGAACGTTGAGTTTTTGAAGTTAGGGTTTATGGAAGTGAGAGGTTTGTGATTGAGGATGATAATGTGGAGGTTGAATTTGAGTTTTGTGAATTGGGTTATGTTAAGGAGGGTTTAATTGGATGTTTAATAGGTTTAAAATGTTGTTAAGATTTTAATTGTTCAAATGGGATGTTTGGGTGTTGAATTCCTATAGTGGGTCCTTAAGGTTATGAATTTCATTGATGCTTGAAAGGGGATTTGATGTTTTAATAGATTTTCATGACCTTGGAGTGTTGTCTTGATGGTTATACCCTTTTGAGTTGGGTAGAGTTTTGGTTGAGGTTGGAAATTTTGTGTACCCAAGTGTTATGTTGACCATTCTATTAGTTTGTTAACTAATACATAGTGTTTGCGCGTTTGTGTGCTTGTGTAGACCTGTTGTGAGTGTTTGTTGGTGTACGGGACATGTTGGTGTTTTGATTATTTCTTGCTCAGGCGAGAGGTAACCACTTTTCAATCCTTTGTACATGCTTTTGTGGTATTGTAAGTGGATTTATGTTTTGTGCTCCAAGTAACAATTTGTGTTCAAATTGTATGTTGTATATCGAAAAGGAAAACTGTCCTGTGGGGTTTCAATTGATATTAAATGGATCCTGAACTTGTGAAAGATATGCCACTGAAAGAAATTAATCGTGAAATGAATATTTGCTCTTTGATTACGGTTTGAGCATGATGCATGCATTGGGAATTTGGTGAGAGATTTAGTTATTTCTACCACGTGGTAATGCTTCCATTAATGTATGATGGTTGGCTTTTTACGTCCCTCATAGTGAAGGATAGGCCTTTTGGCTCCTTACGTCCCCAAGAGTGAGAGATAAGCCTTCTATGACTCCTTACGTCTCCTATAGTGAGGGATAAGCCTTTTATGGCTCCTTACGTCCCCCATAGTGAGAGATAGGCCGGGTTCGGCTCCTGAAAATCCCCCAAAGTAAGGGATATGGTTGATGGGATTGCATCATTGTACTTGTATGATTTGTCGTGGCTATCGTTTATAATATTACTTGTTAACTGTCCCACTAGACACCCCACGAGCACCTATTTAGTTTGTATCTTGAATTGGAAAGGTTGATTACTGGGACTTCCATCTCACCCAGTGGTTATAATGTTTTCAGGTGAAGGTTATAGGCGTAGGTCTTCGGGAAGGGACGTGGAGGCTTGAGCTTGGTTAAGCTGTAATGCCTCTAGCCTGTGGTATATGTATGACCAGTGTATATTGCCACATTTAGAGTCTTTTGGAAATATTTTGATTGCTTGACCTTATTGTAAATTGGAAAAAGTGTTATTTCCGTGTTTTGTTGGCCGGAGGCTGTTCTTGTTATTGTACAAAGTTTTGAATTTATGTTCATGTGGATAACTATATGAGCTTTTGTGCAATTCTCTATCTACCCGAGCCTGAGGCTCGGAGGCCCAATTAAATGAATTGTTTGATGGAATAAATGAAAGATCTTTGGTTGCATGCAACTTGTTTGGATTTCTACCCACAGTTTATTTGTTAGTTTTAAAATGTTTACACGTTTTCTTTTCTATTATGGCAGCTTGCATAACAGTTTTCCTTTTCTACCATAGTAGTGGGTTTATATCGAGTTTTATAATGTATTAGAGAAGGAGTTTTTACACTTACACTTTTAACAATTTCCTAATAAAGCCATGAGGCTTAATTTAAAATTTTTGAATGTTGTCAAATGACTAAAATGCCTTCCTTTAATTAAAAATAAAAATTAATTATTTTTCCCTCCCAAGTAATCTTCCATATCTTATGATTATTTTGTAAGAGTAAAAGACACAAGTGTTTTTATAGTGTTTAAATTTTGTATGTATCACTAAAAGCTTCAAAAAATATTCTAATAAAACACTTTAATTACAATATAAATAACCTGTAAATAAATATTTTTATTTTTTGATAAATATTGATTTTAAGATTTTAAATATCTTAATTACAAGAAATATTTAATATTGTGTTCTTATAGTTTTGTTAGTTTTATTTGCTTAAGCGATTCCAACTGAAAAAGGTTATTTATTATAACTTATTATTAAATATTTCTTGTAATTGAGATATTTTAAAAATTTTAAAATAAATATTTACCAAAATATTTTATTTATTTCAAAACTATTTATGTTGTAATTTAAAATATTTTATTAGAATACTTTTAAAGGTTTTGTTTATATATACAAATTTTAAATACTGTAAAATTATGTTTATGTTTTTTCGTCCCAAAAAATAATCATAAGAGATGAGGGACAACTTGAAGGGTAAAATAATCATTTTTTAATTAATGAGGGGCATTCTGATTATCTAACAATATTCAGAAATTCTTAATGAGACCTCATAACCTAATTAGAAAATTACTAAAAATGTAGGTCTTTATTTGGATTTAGGTATTTTAGCCGGATTTTATTAAGATTCTTCCTTAAAATAATTTAGAATCTCTTTTTTTTTTTAGACATCGAAATATTCACGACTTAATTCCAAAAGTAAATATGGCAAGATTACATATATTTTTACAAAAATTACTATGAGATTTTTTTTAAAAAAATTAATTATCAAAAAGTCTTAATAACAAATTAGCAATATAAATTTATTATTATTTTTTGTATTAAAACTTATCATTACATATTCTTAAATTGTTAACGGATTTTTGAGCGATGATAATTGGGGAAATCACAAATAAAGACCCTTGAATTAGCAAAATCACTCTATGGTCACCTGAATATGCTAAATTACTATGAGGGACCTGGTCTCAAATTGTAATTATGAAATCATGGTCAAATTACCAAAATACCCCTCTTTAATTTTTTTTTTTTTAAAAAGAAAGCCACTCCTCACCGGAATCCGGCCACCGGCGCCGGAGCTCCGGCGGCCGCTTCCGGCCACTGTCGGCGGCAGGACGCCGGAGTCCGGCCGCCGGAGCTCCGGCGCCGGCGGCCGCTTCCGGCGGTCTTCCTTTGTTTTTTTTTTAAACTGTTTTTTTTTTTAAATTGGGGGGAAGTGAGGTTGGGGGGATTTGATCCCCCAACCTAATGCTTCCCAAAATAAGGAATGACCATTGAGCCAACAAATTTTTGTTAACATTATGATGCAAAAAAAAATATAAGTTAACTCATTTACTCTTGTTCCAGGTGATAACAACAATACATTTGGAAATAACAAGTTCTGATTGTAAAATAACACGTCTGGAATAAAAATTTAACAATATGTTTTTTTTATAACAATAAATTTTGTTGCAGGCAATAACAACAATACATTTAAAAATAACAAGTTCTGATTATAAAATAACAAGTTTGGGATTAAAATTTAACAACACGTTTTTTTTTATAACAACACACTTTATTTCAAGTGATAACAACAATACATTTAAAAATAACAAGTTCTGATTATAAAATAATAAGTTTGGGATTAAAATTTAACAACATGTTTTTTTATAACAACACACTTTGTTTCAAGTGATAACAACAATACATTTGGAAATAACAAGTTCTAATTATAAAATAACAAGTCTGGAATTAAAATTCAACAGCACCTTTTTTTTATAACAATTAATTATTTTATACTTTTGGAAAATAAATTATTTATAACTTATAAAAAGTACTTGTAATCTATTTAATTTGCTAAAAAAATAATTTTTATCTCCAATTTATAATCAGAACTTGAAGTATAATTTTTTATAGATTAAAATACTTTTTTATTGTTCAAATTTTTAAATAAAATTTAGGGAAAATGGCAACACACTTTTTTAATTTTTTTAAAAAAATTTTTAATCTATATATCTATACAACTTATTATAAATCAAACTACTTCTTATAAATTATAAATAGTACAATTTATTGTGGATTAAAAATACTTTTTGACTGCTTAAATTTATAAATGAAATTTATCTCTAATTTATAATTAAAAATACTATTTTATTCTTTAAATATAAAAACTATTTTTAATATTTAAAGAATGAAATGATATAAAATTTATACTATGATTAATAAATCAAAAATGCCTTATTATAAATACTTTATAATTTATAAGAAGTAGTTTGATTTATAATGAGTTGTATAGATATACAGATTAAAAAGTATTTTTTTAGAGAAATAAATATATTAAAAATATTTTTTATAAGTTATAAATAATTTATTTTTTAAAAGTATAAAATAATTAATTGTTGTAAAAAAAAGTGTTGTTAAATTTTAATCCTAGACTTATTATCTTATAATCAGAACTTGTTATTTTTAAATGTATTGTTGTTATCACTTGAAACAAAGTGTATTGTTATAAAAAAAACGTGTTATTAAATTTTAATCCCAAACTTGTTATTGTATAATCAGAACTTGTTATTTTTAAATGTATTGTTGTTATTACCTGCAACAAAATTTATTGTTATAAAAAAACATATTGTTAAATTTTTATTCCAGACATGTTATTTTACAATCAGAACTTGTTATTTCCAAATGTATTGTTGTTATCACTTGAAACAAAGTGTATTGTTATAAAAAAAACGTGTTATTAAATTTTAATCCCAAACTTGTTATTGTATAATCAGAACTTGTTATTTTTAAATGTATTGTTGTTATTGCCTGTAACAAAATTTATTGTTATAAAAAAAACATATTGTTAAATTTTTATTCCAGACGTGTTATTTTACAATCAGAACTTGTTATTTCCAAATGTATTGTTGTTATCACCTGGAACAAGAGTAAATGAGTTAACTTATATTTTTTTTTGCATCATAATGTTAACAAAAATTTGTTGGCTCAATGGTCATTCCTTATTTTGGGAAGCATTAGGTTGGGGGATCAAATCCCCCCAACCTCACTTCCCCCCAATTTAAAAAAAAAACAGTTTCAAAAAAAAAAACAAAGGAAGACCGCCGGAAGCGGCCGCCGGCGCCGGAGCTCCGGCGGCCGGACCCCAGCGTCCGGCCGCCGACAGTGGCCGGAAGCGGCCGCCGGAGCTCCGGCGCCGGTGGCCGGATTCCGGTGAGGAGTGGCTTTCTTTTTTTAAAAAAAAAAATTTAAAGAGGGGTATTTTGGTAATTTGACCATGATTTCATAATTACAATTTGAGACCAGGTCCCTCATAGTAATTTAGCATATTCAGGTGACCATAGAGTGATTTTGCTAATTCAAGGGTCTTTATTTGTGATTTCCCCATGATAATTTTGCCCCAAGTCTTTTTAGGGCGCGAGTGAATGCAGATAATAAAATATTGAGTATATATTCCCACAGGATTTTCAGCGACACTCAAAAGTGACCTTTATAACTTTATTTACGTACAAGTGTCTTATTAAATCTATTTAGGGAAAACCATATTGAAGGTACCTATACTTTCTCTCAATTTTTAATTTGGTATCTATGTGTTTTTTGCCCTTTAATTAAACATTTAATTTTATCTTTTTAGTAACATTAGCTCTTATAACTTTGTTCTATTGATATTTTTAGTCTCTACATAATGATTAATGATGTTAATAGAGGAAAAATAAAGATTTAGTTAAGAACAAAAAACACATAGGTACCAAATTGAAAATTGAAAAAAAGTATAGGTATCTCCAATATGATTTTCCCATCTATTTATATCATATCGAGCATTACATATTGGTACAACTTTTATCAGGGATTTGTATTTTAATTTATTATATTATGAACAACTAACTTTTTTTTTTTACTAGACTTAACTTCAATAGTATATTTTCATTAATTTTTAATTTTTAAGAAAATTAACAACTTATTTTTTAAAAAGTGTACTATTTTTAAAAATTATGAGAAAAATTAAGGTGATTTGAAATAAATTGAAATTCTTTATACTATGTTGCTGGAAAATATATTAATGCCCCGCAAAAATGAGACAAAAAGGCGACAAAAAGCTAAGAAAAACACGTAAATAAAGCCAACAAAACCCCACAAAACCTCAAAAATGATTAAATGAGAAAAATGTGCTCCCGCCAAAATTTTGCATTTGTATCATCAAAAGGGTTGACTGTGGGGTCCAATTAGGAGATGAGAACCAACACTAGTGATATAATTAAAAATTTAAATCAAACAACACAATGATTAAGTTTATAGGATCTAATTTTATCCTAATAATTAAGAAAGAGGAATAATTATTAATAACTATAATTTTTTTTAAAATCTCACAACAGCTGTTTTATCTTTTGTCTCTAGCTATGCATTATTTGTAGATGCCAAAGAGCACAATGATATGTAATTTGAAGTACTTAATTAGCATCAACTTATTTAATTAACAATAATCATAATAATGAATTTTATCCATTCCATTTCAGATTTAGTTATTGCTTATAGTTTCAGTCTGTTTTCATGAATTTTCAACCCTATTATGACAAAAATATTTCTCTAATCCATTTTGATCAGTCGCATGGCATCATATTATTATCAAGTAAACACATTATACTACCTCTGGTTTTTAATATAAAGGCTCGTTTAACTTTTATTTTGATCATAAATATAAGATCTTAATTTATTTTGTCTATCATATTTATCTATTTTTTTGCCAAGATAATCCTTGTAATAATAGTAGTTCTAACCAATGTACTTAATTAGTAAGGATATTTAAAAAAAGACAATACATATTTATTATAAATTTAAATTAATCAACTAGCTTTTATATTAAAAACTGAAAGGAGTATTAATTATAAAATAAAATAACTCCTTTTAAAGCATCAATAATGATTTGATGATGAATGTATATTAATTCACACAAACATATTATACGTACATACATTAAATTATTGACTAATAAATCAATATATTAGTACATTTATCTAATATAATTTATAAAAAATATATTCAATTGTAAATTATAAATAATACAATTTATCTCAAACTTGCTATTATACACACAAATTTGCTTAATTAGAATCATTATCCTCATACTTAGCATAGGGAAGAAGAAACAAAAAACTATACTCTCTATGATCTTAAATGTAAGACCCATTATAAAATGAGTATTACATTTAAAACTGGTAGAGTACATTTTTAAAAAAATGATATATCTATTATATTTTAATTAACATTTTTTAGCCAAAATTTAATACCGATATATACCATCTAAAATATTTTTGCATTATTCATGTTGTCAAGATTATTTTTCATTTTCAATATTTAATGTTCTTTTGTACTAAACATAAATTTCGTACACTAAAGACGCCATGATCATCTCTTGTACGTGGATGAGCAATGATCATATATAAAGGAATTGATATTATTAAAAAACTAATATTAATTATTAAAATAGTGACATTAATCATTAAACATTTCTAATAATAAAAAAATATTGTTATGATTTTAAATTTTTAAAGTAAGTTTGTACACAAAAATACTTTCAAGTATCCAGCATTCTTAAATAAAAATTTTGAAGACAAATTTGTGAGTTAAACCTATTATATATACCCACGTATATCGTAATATTATATTATATTGTCAGTGTAGGCTTTGTGGTTTGCCCTACTTTGTCCCTAATAAATATAAAGAAATAAAAAAATATAAATGATAAATACTACAATACGAATAGAATATAATATAATAATGTTTGTGTAGGTCGGTGCGACGTCCACCAGATTATGGGCCTGTTTGGGTATCCCCAAACCGTGGTTTCAGAAGCACTTTTCCGCAAAACGAGATAATCTCCTCCACATATTTACTTCGTAATCCGTAAAAACACTTCTGAAACCATGGTTTGGATTCTATCCAAACACACCCTATATCACAAGAAATTCACGAAACCAAGGGGCTTGTGGCTGCCTGATACGCTCGAAACCGTGGGAAATCCTTTGATATTCTGACTGTCAGTGACTCCTAATTCCATCACAGACCAATTAGATCTCAACATTTCGTCACCAAGCCTAGCTTCTTCCTTTTTATTCTTTAAATTAATTAAATTAATAACCTAAAAGTCAAGGAATAGTATCGTAGCAGCCAGCCATACAGCTTGTAATATTTCACTGCCAAAACCTACCCCATGTGCCCTAATAATTGGAAGCACATTTGACCTTTACATTATTAATCAATTCATTAATTATATCATGGTTATGATTTCTAGTTGATAATCAATTCATTACTAAATCAATAATATATTAAAGGAAAATTTTTTATGTTGTTAATCATTAGGGTGAAAGGGCTATTAAAGTAGTAGTACTAATAATAATAATAGCAATAACAATAACAATAATAATAATAATTGTTGTTGTTATTGTTGTTCTTACTATTATTATTATTGTTATTGTACATATGCATGCAACCATTTTATATTATGAGAGCAAGAATCTATTGACATTAAAGGTCATGCTATTTAAATAAATTAGTATGACAGTTTTTTATATTGTTTGTCCTTCAAAATAATTGTATAAGATGTACTTTGTCATATTATATTTATAAAATTTATAGTACTAAATAAAATATAAAAAATATATAGTTAGATGGTTGGAAATTGTGAATAATATTATTGATCTCGAACTTCATGTAAATGCATGAAATTAGCTCTAACTATGACATGAAATCTAAAACTATATTAGTTCTTGTCCAATTTTGCCTAAAATAAATAAAAGACGTGCACTGTTTACGGGTTGAATCATTATTGATTTATGTGAAATTACGTAATTTTTAATGATTAATTTAACTTTCTTAATAGGGAATCTAATATTTAAAATTCATATGTCAGTTTCAAATGTCATCAGACTTTTAAAAAAGTATAACTCTCCAAAAGACTTTTTTTTGTTTTATATATATATACATTATATGTGTGTATTTGAACATGTTCATTAGATATACCGGTGAAAAGAGTCGATCAAGTAGTTTGGAGTCTTTTTAAAAGAGACAAAGGAAGACTGAAAAAACACTTGGTAAAATCAATAAGAAATATTTCGATTAACAACTTATTTAAACATATGATGCAATTCATGTAGCTGATCTCATCTAGTGAAATAAGTATTTGTTGATGCATGTAGATTGCTTGTTAATCATGTTTATATAGATTTAAATATGAGATCTTATACCTGAATGGTCATTACCCATTTCATGAAATGCTTGTTAATATGACTGAATTATTTACTGTGTGAGTATAGTTGGATACTCCTCCGGGTCTAAATGTGAGACCAGAGGGAGTATTATTTAGAGTTATGCAACTTAGCCAATTAACTTTGTCGTGAAAAATTAACAAAGTCAATAATTTGAATATTCGAATGCATATAAATCACACCCTTTTTATTTCTAAACAAATGCTGCAACTTAGAATGTAATTACCACTGAGAAAATAATCCAAGCGGTCAGAGTTTATACACGGCTTCTTTATCAACAGACCAAATTCAATCTTCTCACGGAAGATGGTGAAGGCTATGCAAAACTGGCATGGGCTCTGGGTTTGTCCTTTATGCGTTTTTTTTTTTATTATATTGTCTTTGGTCCTTAATATAAAAATTAGTTGTCTAAGTTGAGTAGATTAAGAAAGTTTGTTAAGTTAGTTATTTGTAAGAAATACTACATTCACTCCTAATTATAAGACACAGTTGACTAAACTGGGGAGATTAAGGAACTTAGTTAAATTAGTTATTTGTAATAAATGTGTTATTTTTCCTAAAATATCTTTGTTAATCAAATTTGTTATCTAGAACTACCATTATTAAAAGGACTATCTTGAAAAAAAATAGATAAATATGAGAGACAAAGTAGATTAGAATTTTATATTTAGAACCAAAATAAAATTCAAATAAGGTCTTATATTAAGGACTGGAGGTAGTAGATGTTATTTTCTTTTAAATAGTCTTACTAATAATATATATTAGCTAAAATTATCATTTAATGGAATCTTTAACATGTGCAACTATTATAAGGACTACTTTGAAAAAAATAGATAAATATGAGAGATAAAGTGGATTGAGTTCTTATATTTAAGATCAAATTAAATATTATGTTAAACTAGTTTTTATATTGAGAACTAGAAGTAGTATTTGCTGTGACTTACTTGTCGCAGTATTTGCAACAATTCCTATGTGATATGTCAAGGGAGTGAGCCTTGAAGTAATGATTAAGGATTCGTTTGGAACAGTTTAGAAGTAATTTATAAACTGCTTTTCAATATTGATTTACAAAATATGAGACAAGTATGTGAGAAGAATTTTTTTACGTGAAACTAGTTTATAGTGGATTTTCACCGCTTTACCAAACAGGTCAAAGGTGTTGTCTAGTGACTTGAGAGGTCACGGGTTTAAATCCTGAAAATGGTCTTTCCGCTTGCAAAGATAAAGATTGCGTATCTTATCTCTCCCCAGATCCTACCTGGTAGGAGCCTTGTGCATTGGGCCGTCACTGTATAAAGCTAATGGCCGCCTCAACTTTTTTTGGATTTGGGCCCAATTATACTTTAAACTTCATAATTCCCTCTTTTGTTTGTTTGGTTCATGACTAGATGGGGTACTTTTTCGTTTTTTTAATGAAATTAATTTAAAAAAGCCAGCCCAACCCGCGCTGTGAGGGTGAGGGTGAGGGTTTCAGCCAGATCGATAAGGCTGTCCTCATTTTACTTTATCCTCTTTCCTTCTTTCTGTTTTTTTCCCATTTGTATTCGAGCTGGCACCATCGGTTGTTTTTCTAACGCAATTTTGTTGCCAAATGTGACAGTATGGAATGTATGTGTATATTCTTCAACGCCTTAGTAAAAATTAATTGGATTAATACATTTTTTCTCTTTATTTTAATTTTGATTTTTTAAAATTTCAAACTATAAATTTTAGTCTCTCAATTTTTTTAAAATTTAAAATATTGGTTTATATAACGCAATAAAAATTTGAACTTAAAATTTAAAATATTGGTTTATATAACGCAATAAAAATTTGAATTATTTTACTCTTTAAGGATCAAAACCTATAAATTTAACTTAAAGAATCAAAACAAAAATAATACAAACATGAATAATTAAAAATTTTATTAATCTAAATTAATTTGGGAATTTTTATAGTTTTTCTTAATTTTGAATCATGTCTTCGAACTTTTTACTTCTTTTTATTAGGCCCTTTAAATCCCTTTAAATCCCAAAGATAAGGCACATCATTTTCGAGAAGATGTTGGAAATATTGAGATGCTATTAGTTGGTTAAGATCTTGAGTAAAATCTTACAGAGGTATTAAGTGGCCAAGAATTGTTTGTGTCCTCAACAATTACATTTAGGTTATCCATTCCAATATTTAAGACTGAATCGAAAGCAGTGGATGATCCCACTACGGCATCATAAGAACAAAGAATTATAGGATTATTGCATTCATTACTCTCCTGAACTAACTAATTAATTAATCTCTAATTTATAAAACTAAAAAGAAACATACAGAACAAAAATGAGGAAGTACAGTGGCAGATGGAAGAAATTTCCATGAGTAATGTAAGCATAGATTTTTATTCATAATAATAGATAGAGGGCGAAGTACAAAATTATTATTATTATTATTATGACGAGAAGCCTAATTAAGCCATATATAATTGATTATTATATATATTCGTAAATTCATGGGTTGATCAAGAGCGGCATGAAGCGCAAGAGCAACCGGTGGAGCAGCGGCAGGAGGAGCCGGCGGCGACGGTGCTGGGGCAGGAGCAAGGGTTGCAGCCGCAGTGCTCGCCGCAAGAACACGTCAAGTGATCCCTCCCACTGCTCGTCTCATTCCCCCCACTGCTTGCGCACCTGATTATAACCCACACATTCATACCAAATTAATTCAGAACACAAGATGCATATAATTATTATCAATAAGAAGTGAAAGGAGAAGAAGAAGGTGGAGAAGGCAGAGACCTGCATGTGGTGTCCCCAGGGCAGGGAACGGTGCAGCCGCACCTGTCGTTGCAAACAGCGACGTTTGATCTCACATCCGCCATTTTTGGTTTCTGATTATGAGAGCTATGGGAAGAGGATGATGGAGTAATGCGGTATTTATGGGGGAGGTTATAAGTGCCACATGGCATTTTCACCCATTACGTGGCAAATACCATCTCATGCAAGCCACCACGCACCCCCACCTCATCCTTCCCTCCAACAAACCCTAATTTCTATGCTCAATTTTGGTGCTCACCTTTATACCACTTCTTATACTTAATATAAAATTGAGTTGACTTACATGAAAAAATTTAAAAAGTTAATAAATTTTTGTATTTTTTTAAAACTAATTTGCTACTATTATTATATAATATAATAATATATGTAAATATTTTATGTTGTAATTAATTAATTTTTAATTTTACTCATCTTTTTAAATTAGTCAACTATATTTTATATTAAAGATAGAAGATAATAATTTCAACAATCCAGATTTTTTTACCAAAAAATTTTTTTTTTTTAAAACACATAAATTTCAGTTATCTTAAATTAAATTTAGATAATTCAAATTTCAACTGCTTTCATTATTACTACTATTATAACATGTTTATAACTACCGATTCGAGAAGTTAGGAGATGTTACGCTTAACCTATCCTCCTTATGATGACTCAGATTATCAATAAAGTGGGAATAATCTAGATTCAATGATTAGTGATGTATCTTGAAACTTCATCTAGAGCTCAGGCTTAACTAAATTTTACATTTAATATTACTTTAATAACCATTAAAACAAATTTGGACGAAAATCAATGGGATATTTCACTCTCTTTATTAATATCTATGAAAACTGTCGAAATTCATAATGACACGTGTGTTTTATATAGTTATTTTTTTTGGCCAAAAGTGTTTAATATAATAATTATAAATATATCTATAAAGTTAATTATACAAAGTAGGATTGTGAATAAGCTATGAAACATGCAGCCGCTTAGCTTATTCGTCGGGTTGTTTGTTTCATTTGTTTGTATTCTTATTGAATGCTGTATTTTGTGAGAAAGTGAATTTAAGCCACTAAATTTTAGCGGTTATAAAATTTAAAAAATTAAAAAAGAAAGTGAAAACAGATATCCAGTAGAAAGATGCTAAGAGTTTGTTTGTATAAGTGTTTATCATGTATATTTATCTCATATTCTATAAATCATGATTGAAAAATTATTTACAAATTATTTGAAAAATGGGTATAGGTAATTGTCTAATGTTTGGATCTTCCTTGCGGTTCCCTCTTGCTCGCGTATCTTCTCAAACTTTCGGATCTATGGACACGTTTCTTTAGCTACGTTATTCATATGTAATATATATATATATATATATATTACGCCTAATTTTGAATATACTATATTATTTTTTCTGATTTAAATATTTGGAAAGTGACGTCATTCATACACTACATGATAAAAAAAAATCCGCATTAAATAAATTAACATGTTTTTATTGTTGAAATATTTTTATAATGAAGAGATGTGTTTTTGAAAAGTCACATTCTTACGTAAATTTATTAAATTAATAAATTTATATGCAGGGTTATATCTTCATATAAATTAATAAATTTATTTGAAGTATTGTGTCTTCATATAAATTAATATATCTATATAAAGAGTTACGTAGAAAGTTATAATACTAAAAAAAAACCCCTTAAGTATTAAATATTTTTTTTTTCAATTTTTTTAAATATGTTGGTTCATGAACCAACATATGGTTGTGATTTTTTAGTTAATAAGATATTATTTCAAAAGGCATCTTTTCAAAGCATCACTCCATGATCTATATAAACTCTTCATCATCACTTCATTTGCACGCAATACAACACAAACACACTAAGATCAAACTCATTGTTTTTATTTTTGAGTGTACATAGAGATATAGTCAAATTATAACCTTTGTAAAGGCTATTATTGTCTTGGCTTGAATCTTGGAAGTACAATCCATATTTAAGGGTCTTTATTGTATCCTAAAGAAAATTCATCAGTTAACCCAACTTGCACCTCATAAGATAAGAATAAGTTGGGGTGAACTAAGCCTAAAAAAAAGTGCTGCTTACGCTTTAAGGGCATTGTGCACCACTTTCTTTTTTATTTCTTCTTATACTTTTTAGAGAACTATTCCTGTCAACAATCTTTAGGCTTAATTTATACAAGTACATTGACTTCTTTGAAGGAGTTGACGATAAATTTTGTGAAGTTAGACAGATTTGAAGGAGGTAACTTTTTCAGATGGTGGAGGAAGATAAAATTTCTTCTCATAATTTTAAACGTAGCGTATGTTCTCACTACTCCCAAACTTGAAGAAAAAAAAGATGAAACCATTGCTGAAATCAGAGAGAGATAGAAGTGGGAGAATGATGACTATATTTATACCGGACAATCCTCAACAGCTTCTATGATGTTCTTTTTGATGTTTATCCAGATTCAACCTTTGCAAAGGATCTTTGAGACAAACTTGAGGTAAGGTACATGCAAGAGAATGCCACAAGTAACAAATTTCTCATCACTCATTTCAATAGTTGTAAAATGGTTGATGGAAAGTCTACCATGGAGCAAATGCATGAAATTGAACATATTTTAAAATCAAACAACATAAAATGCATATGAATGGGTCCATTATTGTCTCCTCAATCATAAAAAACTTTTTCCTTTATGGAAAGACTTCGAAGAGTCTCAAACATAAAAAAGAAGATATGTCTTTTAACCAATTGGGAAATCACCTTTGTTTAACAGAGAAATATAAAAAGAAAGATGCTAAAAAGGAAGTTAATGCTCAAGAGAAGGTACATGTGGTAGAAGAAGGGCAGTCTAACAAGATCTCAAAGAAAAAAGAGAAGGATAACAACAAACCTAGGCACAAGATGGTCACAAAGATAAGAAAAAGGAAGGTAATTGTTTTTTTTTTTTTTGTGAAAAAGATGGCCATTCCAAGAAAGACTATTGTTTCTTCAAAAAAATGAGAGAGAAGAAAAACAAGTTATTTGCAAAAGAAGATAATTTTATGACAGTAATTTCTAAGATCCACCTAGTTGATAATAATGAATCGTGGCAGGTGGACTCTGGTGCTACATGCTGTTAGAAGCAATCTCACCCAAGAGGGGGGTGAATTGGGTGAGTTAAAAAAATTGTGAAATTAAAACGAAACAATATCGGAAACAGACAGTTAGAGTTAAGAGGGATTTCACCACAGAAGGGAAGACACATGATTTATACTGGTTCGATCTTAACCACTTGACCTACGTCCAGTCCTCAGAATACCTCTGAGTATTTCACTATCTTCTAAGATTAATCGGATTCTTGGTGCCTCAGTGTAGTAATTGAATCACTTAATCACTCCTCCTTACTCCCGTAAGGATACAAACCCACTCAAGAGTCCACACTCTTGAGTATCACTCAGTAGTGATTAATAAAGGATGGATATCGACTCTCTTATAGAGTGAATTTTAATGATGAACACTGACGCTCAGTAGTGTTGAAGGAACAGAGTATTGAATGCTAAACTTAATAATCACAAATGGTAGTTTTGGTATTCAATTCCCTCATTAATGCTTCTTCGCACCTTTTATAGTTGAGATCGTTAAGTAACCGTTAGACGGAAGAGCTTCTAGCCGTTGTGACTTTGTTTGCATGTTTCACCAGTTCAACGGTTCCACCATTAATGCATCTGAGCTTCTGACACTGTAGGTTACAGGCTACGTAATCCCGTTGAAGAGCTGTTGTAATTTCTCTTAGTAATCTGCATCCATATTTTAAACTTAAACAAGTAAGAGTCTTGCAGTGTAAGCTTTAGTCATGAAACAGGAAGAATGACTAATTGATTACTCAATGATTCTAGATGAAATGAATTATCCGTAAAAAGTACAGAAAGACATTCTGGACATGGTTGATCGAAGTGGTGATCGATTACTGGTTGATCGATTAGGCTATCTAAAAACAGAGTGAAAAATTTTGGATTAGTTGAAGAGGTTTATCAATCAGATGATGGAACAATGGTTTATCGATCAGGTGATCGATAAAGTGCAACAGGAAATCTTAAGCTGATATGTAAATCAGAGTTCCTTTGAATATACATCACTTAGTAAAGTAATCATGAAGATTATGCAAGCTAAAAAACAGTTTGGAAGTAAGTAGTCAAGTGAGTATGAGAGATGTTATAGCTCGCTGAAATTGAACTGACAGAAGTCAATGATCGATTAGTTTATCGAGTAAAGGTTGATCGATCAATTTATCGATAATTCAAGTGTTACAGAATTGAAGCTTTAGTGCATGTTGATCGAATACATTATCGATATAGTTGTGATCGATAATGTTATCGATAAAAATCAAATGTAAAACCTTTAGTGAGAAACAAGGATACCAAGAGTTATCGAATAGGTGATCGATCAAGACATGTTCGATCAGATTATCGATAAACATTGAAGTGAAGAATTTTGTTCTAAAGTTGTTTATCGATCATGTTATCTGAAAGAAGTGTTATGTAGGAAAGCTTAATTATCGATAAGGTTATCGATAATTTAGTTATAGGAAAAACTAAGTAGAAGCAACTGGAATATAGATTATCGATCATGTTATCGATAATTTGGTGATCGATAAAGTTATCGATCAATAGTCTATAATCAGTACCTGCATTTCAGAAGGTTAGAGCTCAATGTTCAATCATATTATCGATAAAAAAATGATCGATAATGTGATCAATAAACAATGACAGAATCAATAATCAAAATAGGTAGAGTGTCTTACCATTTATCGATGTCGTTATCGATAACTCATTTATCGATTACTTGATCGATAAGATCAGTTCAGATTCACTTCTTTTTATCTGTCACTTGTTCGATCATCTTGGATTATCGATCAATCTATCGATAATCGACAGTTACCTTATATGACTTTTATGTTAGCGATAATCGATCATTTTATCGATCAATGAATTATCCAACAGCTCATCGATTAAAATACTTAACATTAAATTGATTTATACTGAACAGTTATCTGACAGCTTATCGATAATCATTTGATCGATCAGATGATCGATCAACATACTTAACCAATTTAATCTAACTTTGTTATCATCAAAACCATAATCCTAACACATGCCATGTGTGTAAGAGCAAGAACTTTTTAAAAACATTGAAAGAAGAAGATGGGAATGTACTTTATACAGAAAATGCTTTAACTATCCAAGTCAAGGGCAAAGGGATTGCGAAAATTAAATTCACTTTTGGGAAAACTCTTACTTTAAAGAGATGCCTATTATTATATGCTGGAAGTTAAGAAGAATTTAATTTATGTACCTTTATTTAATAAATTTGGGTTTAAATCTGTATTTGAGGGAGAAGTTTGTTTTCACCAAAGGTGGAACATTTATGGGCCAGGGTTATTTTTGTGACAACATATTTAAGTGTAATGTTACTAAAGTTAATAATACTATTTATAGTTCTATTTATATTATTGACTCTTATGATTTATGGCATTATCGTTTAGGTCATGTTAATTTTGGCAAAATGAATGATATGATGAAATTTGAATTGATTCCAAAAGTTACTATTAATCATGATTTTTATACTACTTGCATGTTGACTAAAATAATAAGGAAACATTTTCTTAGAGTAGAAAGAAGTTCTAAAATATTAAAATTGATTTTGATATTTGTGATTTGCATGGTTGACCTATCTTGGGTGGTAAAAAATATTTTGTAACTTTCATTGATGATTGCCCTATATACTGTTAGTTTGTTATGTATTTAGTACACTCAAAGAATAAAGTCTTGGACAAATTTAAAATCTTTAAAAATGAAGTAGAACTCCAATATAAAACCTTTATTAAATGTTTAAGGACTAATAGAGGAGAAGAATATTTTGATCCAAAATATTTTGAGTCTGTTGGCATAACACATCAAGTGACTGCCCTTTATTCCCCATAATAAAGTGGTATAACTGAAAGGAAAGATGGGGTTCTAGTTGACATGGTAAGTGCCATGTTATTTTACTCTAATTTGTCTAATGAGTACTGGGGTAAAGCATTGCTAACTACATATCATATATTTTTTTTTTTGATTGATTTACATATCATATATTAAATAAAGTTCCTGATAAAAGAAACAAGGTAACCCTATATGAATTATGAAAAAAAAAAGAGCTCAATCTCAATTATTTTAGAGTTTGGTAATGTAGGGTAAAGAGGAGTTAAATGCATCTTTTTGGGATATATTGAAAATAAAGAGGCATATCAGTTCTTGGTTATTGGACTAAATGACTCGTATCTTGTCAATAAAATCATTGAAGGAAGGGATGCAATTTTTCAAGAAGAAAGTTTCAACTCAATCCTTAAACCTAATGGCATTTCTCATTCTAATGAGAAGACAAATCAAGAGGAGAAGGTTTCTGGTGGTGATGACTTAGAAAATATAAAACTTAGAAGAAGTAAAAATGCTAGAAAAGCAAAAACTTATGGTTTAAATTTTTTCATGTTTCTTATTGAGGGGTCAAGAGAAGAAATTGAAAATTATATATCTATTTTTTTAATTTAGAAAATGATCCCGAAACATTTAAGGAGGCTACGAAGTCTCAAGATACAGTTTTTTGGAAAGAGGCTATATAAGATGAAATGGATTCAATAATAGGAATAACTTGAAAATTAATAGATCTTGCTTGATTCTAAACCCATTGGTTGTAAATGAATTTTCAAAAAGAAATTAAAAGTAGAAGAATCTATAGATAAATTTAAAACTAAGTTGATTGTTAAGGGCTTTACACAAAAAAAAAGGAGTAAACTATTTTGATATATATATGTGTGTGTGTGTGTGTGGCATCGATTGCAAGGATTTATACTATCGAGTGCTTATAGCACTTGCTTCCATATACAATCTTGTTATCCTTCTAATAGATGTTAAAACAACTTTTCTTAATAGAGAGTTAGAAAAAGAGATGTATGTGACACGAAAAATTTGATAAGGTAGTTCCAGCAAATGAATATAAAATCAATGAATCTGATATATGTGTTTATAGTAAGTTTTATAACGAGAAAAGTGTCATGATTTGCTTGTATGTAGATGACACTAATTTTTAGCATTGACTTGAATGAAATAAATAAAACAAAGAAATTCTTATATAAAAATTCTAATATGAAATATATGGAAAAAGCAGATATCATATTAGGAATCAAGATTATTAAGAAATTGTCTTGCTCTTTCTCGATCTCATTACATTGAGAAAATATTTAAGAAATTTAATTGTTTTGCAATGAACAAAAAACCGGATATGTTATTAAACCAGTTAAGCCAGTGGGTTAAAAGTTGCAGGTCAAATCAAGGTTAGACTGGAGTTAAACCGGTAGTAATTTAATAAATAAAATTTAAATAAGATTCATTATAAAAATATTTTAATAAAAATATTTAAAAAATCTTTTTAAACAATATAAATATCGTACTCTACATTATAATATTGCCCCACATAAATGATTTTCGTTGCCTCTTTTTGTTTGTTATGAGTTATGACTAGCTTTCCCCTCTACTTCAAATTATTTTTTTTATATGCAATTTATAAATAAACTTATGATGGGATGGTGAGGGACCTGAGGTCTGCAAGACTGCAACATGTTTGCTCAGTATCATTAAGTATCATTATGCCTTTTCTCTTTCTTCTTCTTAATCTGGATTTTTCACCCTTGCACGCTCTTCTAACATGTTTTAGGATCTCCTTTCTTCTCTCTCTTAATTGTCCTAGCAGAGTTTCAACAACAAATCAATTCCATGGTGGAGCCTTGAATCATCTTCTTATCTTTATTCCGTGTTTTTTAGTTTCCACGCTAAAATGTTTCTTCACTTAATTTTTAATATATTTGAGAGTTCTCTCTCGTAATAAGATTTGTTTGGCATTTTTCTCTCTATTTTTTCTCTTCTTCTCCTTTTCCACTTTGTGTATTTTTAGGAGGTAAAAAATTTAAACTGAGTAACCCATCCTAACCGGCAGTTACACGGTTTAACACTAGTTTTTTCTGGTTCAACTGGTTTGTCACTGGTTTTTCAGTTGAACCAGTTGGTCTGATCAGTTTTTTTTTTTTTTTTGCCTTGTTGTTTTGATTATTGTTCCATTTCTACTCTATTTGCTTCTATGATTCTAGCATAAAGTTAGTACCAAGTAAAGATTATCCTGTGAGACAACATGATTATTTAAAGGTAATTGGGTATTTGATGTATGCTATGACATATACATGATTGGACATAGCATATGCTGTGGAAGAGCTACGTAGATACACAACTAATCTAAGTCAAAATCATTAGTATGCTGTGGATAGAGTATTAAGGTAGTTGAAAGGGACAATTAACTATAGTTTGACCTATAGTGGTAGTTCTTTGATTTTGCAAAGATATATGGATGCTAGATGGATATGCTAGTTGGATAAGTTATTTAAAGAATTATACTTCCACAAGTGGGTGGGTCTACACTTAAGGTGAGGTTGCTGTGTCTTGAGGATCTAAGAAACAAACTTGTATTGAGGGTTCAACCATAGATCTTGAGTTTATAGCATTGGCTGTAAAGAAGCAGAATGGCTTAGAAACTTGTTACTTGAAATACCTATATGGCCCAAGTCAATGGCACTAATATCTATTCATTGTGATGGTCAATCTGCTCTTTTTAAAATAAGAAGTCATGACATATTAGATTGAGACATAGTTATGTGAAAGATCTGATAATGAATAGACCAATCTCTATAAGTTACGTAATATGAGTTAAATCTTACAGATCCTTTGATGAAAGGTCTAGCAAGAAAAATGGTGTCGAAAACATCAAAGGAGACAGGATTGAAATCCTATGAACCTTGATCACCAATAGTAAAAACCTGATTCACATTTGACCACCATATCAACTCCTGAGTTCAATAGCAAAAACACGCTATTAAAGTGCAAATATTTGACATTCTTATACATCCCAAAGCTTAAAAGTACTTAGCAATCATGAGATTAAAACTGAAAAGGTTGGGATTTAATTTGGCTCTTAATGGACTTATAAGCACACATTTACTGGAGCATTAATCATGGTGGTGCTCTTAATAGAGTTTACCTATATGAGAGTGAAGTGGGGCTACTTCTAGGAGTCTAAGAGTTTGACTCTAAAAACTCTTCATGGAAAAGATATGGACACAATGTCATAAATGTGTTATTTTAAGTGACATACAATAGTCCAAGATCCCATGCATGACTCATACACACCTGATCATATGGGATAATTAGTTTAAAGTTTAATCGGCCATCTTATTTCATATGGGTGAAACCATGTCTTGTTTAGGTAAAAGTTCAAATCCTTAAGATATATTTACTGAAGACATGAGATTTTTGAAGTAATAAGAATTTGGGTTCATTTTAAAAATGGTGAGGGATTTGTTAGAATATTTTTAAAATGAAAAGATGTGTTTTTGAAAAGTCACGTCCTTGTGTAAATTTATTAAATTAATAAATTTATGTAAGGGGTTATATTTTCATATAAATTAATAAATTCATCTGAAGAGTTATGTTCTCATATAAATTAATGTATTTGTATAAATATTTATGTAGAAAGTTACGATACTAAAAACCTCTACACATTAAACATCTCTTATTTATTTAAATATGTATAGTTGTGATTTTTTAGTTAATGAGGTATTATTCCAAAAAGCATCTCTTCAAAACATCACTCCATAATATATATAAACCCCTTACCATTACTTCATTTGCACACAATACAACACAAACACAGTAAGATCAAATTCGTTGCCTTTGTCTTTGATTGCATGCTGAGATAGAGTCAAATTATCACTTTATAAAAGTTATTACTCCCTCCGTTCCTTGTTATAAGAGACATTTGATGCTTATGGCATGTTCCTATATATAAGAGACACTTAAAAGTTATCTCTACTTTTTTGTGTTGATTTCCTATTTTACCCATATTTATTATCTCCAACTCATACTCTCTCTCCCTCTCACTTCTCTTTTTTTTAATAATTTAATTGTTTCTCTCATGCTCTCTCTCCTTATTAATGAGGGCATTTTTGGAAAAAAAATTATACTTTTTATACATTAATTATTCTTAACTAATTTTAACTATTTTTTTTATCAACGTACTTCGGTTATTTGTCTCTTATAATAAGGAACGGAGGGAGTATTATCCTGGCTTGAATTTTGAAATTACAATCTATATTCAAAAGTTTTCATTGTATCCTGAAAGAAATTTACCAGTTAACCCAACTTGCACCCTATAAAATAAGAATAGGTGGGGGCGCATTAAGGGTGTGTTTGGCAAGCACCCCAAACCATGGTTTGGGAAAAATGTTAGCCAAACACCCTTAAAAAAATCAAAACCATGGTTTGGGTTCAAAACCATGGTTTTGACTCCAAAACTATGGTTTTGGGAAAAGCAGAAATTTTTTACTTTTGGAGAAAAAAGAAAGAGTGTGAGAGCCTATAAAATATATATCTTGTTATTTTTTTTATAAATATATTTAATCTTATATCTTATAAATATATATACATATTAATTATTTATTAATTATATTATCTTATATATTATTAATATATGTTAATAAAAAATATATTATTAACAGTTTTATTCTTTCAAATTAAAATATATCATAAAATATTTTTTTTCTATAATTATCATATTAATTTATGCCAATTTGTATATATAAAAAGTACTTCTAATAACAACTATCCAAACACTCACACTCCTCAAAATCACTTTTTCACAAAATCTATTCTTCCCAAAATCTATTTTTTTCAGAATCTATTCTCTAGAAGCTATTCTCCAAACCATGGTTTGGTTTCATCCAAATACACCATAAGTCTAAAAGAAATTGTTGCTTATATCTTGAACGCATTGTGCACTACAGTCTTCTTTATTTTTTTTCCTTATACTCTTCATATAACCATTCCTGCGAACATTTATTTTCCTGGTGTTTATGGATCCTTAATTAATAAATTGGTTTGTTATAAAAAGATAACTCGAATGGTGGGTGAATTTGGTGTGAGGCACGCGAAGGCTGAATAGGTCCGGGAGGGGGAAAAAAAGAAATCATACTTGAATCAAAATAAACAAAAAAACAGGCATCGGAGTTTTTTTTTAACAAACCATTTGTACTAATAACTAAAGAATTAACGTTAATAAAACAAGATGATTTTCAAAAATTAAGAACATTAATAAGATCATCCTCTCCTTTGTAAATCAACCATTATGAATTAATGTTTTTAAATATACTATAAAAAGTTGAATCATCACAAAATAGACCGCGGATGATCACTTTTTTTCTTCAAGTCATAATTTCAGCTTAATATATATGTGTGTGTGTGATGAAGTATCCATAAATTTTCAAGGCATGCAAAATATATAGATCTATTGTCAACAGTATATTGTTCGCTGTTATACTCTATATTTAAATAAAGCCCAATATTTGACAATTTGACTTCTTTTAAAAATTTAATTGTCATAAAAAAAATCTTTTATGACAGTTAAAAAATTTTTTTTACAGTGATTTTAGGAGCATAGTAAATACTGTCGACGCAAAAAACAAAAAATTTCACAGTAGTTATTAACTGCCGTGAAAATACACAACGGTTTTAAGGAATTAATCACCACGAAAAATTCTCAATAAACAGCATTATGGGTTTATTTTCTATAGCGGTTATTTATGTAACTGCCATAAAAACATTTTAATTAAAAATCAATGCATACTCAACATTAACAAATTCAGCACAATTATTTTATATACTTGAAGAAATTTTGAAAACAAAAATACAATAAACAATAACAACGTCTATGTAATCAAGAAGTTGAACTTTAAGTTTAAACTGTGCATAAGCATATTTATAAATATAGTAACCTGTAGACGACATGATAAAAAGAACAAAATAGAAACTTCACTTCACAACTCTACTATACAAAGCACGATAATTTTATGAAATTTATTTATTTATGTGACTAGGACCAATAAGTTATTTTATTAGCCTTCTAATTTTTCTGTTGATAATGTGAAATAGGAATAATGGAAAAATAATAATATATTCTTTTATTATGTATTATTTATCAATGTTAGTTATTTTGAATTAAAAAAATACATTTTACTTTTTTAATATAAATTATTTTAGAGCCTTTTTCTATCCTTATTTATTTATGCTAATTTTTTTTGGGTAGATGTGAAATAGAGATAATGGGAAGATGATCAAAATGGATGAAAGAACGCGATATGCTAGGAACATGCTTGTTTTGTTGTTTAGCGAGGTTATCCGCATAGTATGTTGCAAGTACTTCCTTTAAAAATATTAAATTAACGAAGACAAAATGGCTGGTGAGATGAAACTCACGTACTTTATTCAATAATTATATAGAATAATTTTCTTGTCAATAACTAGTAACTACATAGGACAAATATGATTTTTTATATTATAAAAGTAGGTTACATAATGTACGAAACATTAATGGAGAGAAAACGGTTAGTGAGTTGAAACTCACATATTTAAATCAATAATTATATAGGATAATTTCATGGTCAATAATTATGTACTCCTCTAGTCCTATTTATAGAGCAGAGGGAGAAAATATTTTTTGATCCTATTGGCTATTGTAAGGCACTAAGAGAAATTTTTCATATAAATATACAATTTTATCCCTTCATTTATTATTGTGTTGACTTTGTTTATATAAGATATAATATATATTAAATAGAGATAAAGCTGAAAAGTCGTTAAATTTTAAATGAGAATTAGATCTGTATGAAATATGTTAGAAGTGACTTATAATAAGACCAGAAGAGTAAGATATATCAACAACTACTTTTTCAAAAACCTTTAATGCAAATATGAGGAATAAAATCTTTTAGCTCAAGTTCTTAAGGATTGATGATTCAGACTTCATTGTAGAATGTTTCAAAGGGACTTGGATTTTTCCAACTATAAAGTCACTTTTATTACCCTCCATGGCTGAAATTCAAACCCCCATTCCATCATATTCCAAGAAAAACATCTTACTAAATAACTCAAAAAATAAAAAATAAAAAATAAAAACCCAAGTAGAGATGTACTCTCATAAGTTGAAAGTGATGTTAATGTGCAATAACATTAAGTTTAGTCACCCATCCAAAGAGAGTTTACTTCTATATATCATGCATAGCATCCCATGGCCCTTCTTCCAAATAGCCCAGTCGCTCAAATAAAAAAAGCTAACCTTTCTTAATTAAAAAGCAGCATGCAAAGCCTTGTAATCTTATCACACGTACGTCACGTTTTGTGTATTCATGAAAAACGTTGAGAGACCCATGTGGGTGGATAAGAAATTTTAGGAAGTTTTAAGCTGCAACACACTTTAAATGAAAGGTACGCAGTCAACATCTTAGAATACCAACAGTACAGTAGGCACAAGAACAATGAGCAAAAGCAAAAGATTGGATTACTGAAACGCACATGCAATGAAGTTATACTTTCTTGAAGTTCCAATATATATATATATATATATATATATATATATATATGGCAGCTTTTCACCCGCGACCATTTTGCAGATTATATGCCAAGGATTCTGAAACAAAACCCAAATCATAAGCAGGATAAAGAAAAAGATTTTGCCATAGCCTTTATATTTCAGCATCCACACTCAATCAAACAAAATCTAAATCATTTGCTAAATAAAATAAAATCAACATCAAGATATTAGGATTCATGAGATTGTGATTTAATCAAAGCTATATATGACTGGTGTAAGATGAAGAGTAAAAGTTAACATAGGAATGGTAAGACAGGGATGAAGGCAGCATTGTCCTGAACCATAAATACTTACAGGCCAAGACAGCAAAAATAAATATTCAGTGAAACATTGGCAGAAGAAATCTAGTCAAAATCAACGCTAAACATTGTGCACGATTATGCCTTGCTTTAGTGATTCATATTCACATATCTCAACCAGAAAGAAGGAAGAGAATTGGTAATTGGAATATTACTTGGGTAGCGCAATCAATGATAATTTTTCTTGAGCTACTTAGGCAGAGTCGCAAGTTGCTAGAAAAGTTTTGTTATTTTTCCTATTAAAGTTGTTGAATTCATATTTATCCTCTTCAAAAATATGAATTAAATATTTGAAATAATTATTAAGTTTTTTATTTGGGCGTTAGAAGCACATGATGTCATGAGGATCGCGTGCAGAAAATTTCGTCTTTACAAAAATAGGAAAACAACACAAGGCATTGAATATATGAGAGGAGTCGTGGGTAGTCATAAAAAATAGGTGTTCTTGTAATTTCGACTTTCAAAAAAAAAAAATGATAATAAGACCCATTATTCGCATCTTGATAAAACCACAAAGTCACGTCTTCCAAGCCACGCTTTATAGTCTACTCCTATATATTAATAAATTAATTATACAGTTGTTTCTTTTTAAAATCAGTAATAATGCACAAAATGCATACATGAATTTGAGCCGTTCCCGCCAAATGATTAAACAATTTTTCTTCCACAGGTTACACACTTGGCTCAAGACTATAATCACAAATACGATAAATAATCACATCAACAATTAAATGATCATTGATTCAAGAGAACAGACTCTTAACGTCCTCCACCAGCAGGTAAAATTGCGACGATATTGCAAGTTAACACAAAACGGAGAATCAACGAAGTAGCTCCTTCCAACTCTCCCGTTTCAGTTTCAGAAGTATCGAATTTGCACATCTTATCAATTATCTTTGTAAATGAATGCCTTTTCCGGTAAAATAACGTAGCTTACATGCTACCCCTTGGTCAATAAATGCTGCCCATTTGCTCACTCACAGCTTCATCATAAATTGGTTCTTTTTTGGCCTAACTTCAATATAGGCAACCGACCAGAGATACATAAAATTGGGAGCAGCAATAAAAACAATCATAATCATAGCAACTATAATTGTTCCAACGCTATATAAAACCATAACATCTCAATGTCTACTGAAGGAACATGAAAGAAAGAACATGAAAGAGAGAAAAAAGCAGACCCCTGAAACACTGTATCTAATTGCGTGGGTTTTATGTGTTTCCCCTGGAGTTTTATGCTTTGCTGTCAATGCTCATAGGCTCAGCATCCTTGCTCGCTTGTTTCTGCAACGTTCCCAATGTACAGTCATTAATTAGATGAAACCCAAATTCCAAGAGGAAAACAAGCTCATACTTCAACAGAAAAGAAAGATCATGACTAAAAAGTGGGAAAATGCCGTTCTGGGCCCTAAGAACAAATTCAACTCGCATGACTTCAAAATTATGATTTGCTCTCTAAATATTATTAACAGCATCCCATAAATAAATTGCCTTTTCTCAATCCTAGCACAGCAGAGGACAGCAAATAACTAAACATCAATAGAGAGAAGCAAAAGATCTAACAGTGCTTACATTACTGTCATTTGAATCCGGCTTACTCATCTTGGCAAACATATTTCCATAAAATTTAGCCTCTTTTCTGTTGTACTCCTTCACCTTTTCCTTCAAAGTCTTGTACTCCAGCTTCACATCCCTGTTTATACACCAAGAAGACTACGTCAGAACCTTACTGACAATAATACTGTGCGCGCACACCGTTCTTTGAAGAGATTACAATCAACTAACTTTGACATTGAAACCAATTCTAGCCATCTAGCGAACTACATACCTGTTGTCAGGGTCTATCTCGAGAGCTTTCTTAATATCAAGTTCTGCCAAGTCCAAGTCAGTCAACTCGATATAAGCTTGTGCTCTTCTATAAAGTGCCTTCACATTGCTGCTTTCAAGATCCAGAACCTGGTCCACAAAATTCATTCAGAGATTGTACAGGAATTTATCGAGGACTCACACACACACACACACACACATTTATTTTAGAGAACGTAACAAAACTGCAGAAATACCTTGGTACACAATCTCTCAGCTTCTTTATAATTTTTCAATTTCAACTTGCATGCCGCATTGTTCAGATTGCAAGCAACCTTCAGTGCCTTGGCTTGCTTCTTCTCCTCTTCACTGAAGGAGGAATCATACTCTATGTACTTGGCAGCCTGCAGTAAGGTTCCAGCATCATAACTGATTCAGAAGTTTATAAAATGCATTAAAAGGGAAGCCAGAGTTAATATTGTTCAATTAGATTACCTTCTCATATCTTTTAGCAGCTTTAGCATACTTTCCACTCTTAAACAACACATTTCCTTCTTCTTTCTTCTTAACAGCGCCTTCAATCTTCTCCTGTGTGTTCATATCCCAGGACTCTTTCTCCTGAATAAGATAAAAGGTTAGTGAAGACAGACTTCACAACAATAAAAGATACTAAAAATTCTAAGAGAAGATGACATCACTAACAGAAGATAGACATAAAAGAATAATTGAGATTGTCCATAGGAGAGATTTTCTTAGGCAAAAAACAGCAGAATGTTAAGGGCTCCAAATCCCCCAAGTTTAACAAATATAGATGATAAATTCAGAGAAACATAAGAAAATAAGAGAACATCAAGAAAGCAGAGCCTATATAGGATTTGCATTGATGAGCACCCAATGCTCCTCACCACCCATCTGGACCGTCCAGATCAGATCTAAACGGTCCGGATTTATTTTTATTTTTTTAAAAATAATTATTTTAATAGGTATAGAATAAAAAATAAAAACAATCTCATAACTATCATTCTTTAAAAATATAATTTTTTCTATTTTAAAATAATTATTTAATAATATTAAATCTGGACCATCCAGATTAAATCTGGACGGCCTAGATTGCTCATCAGGTGATGAGCATTGGGTGCTCATCAAATGGTAGCCCGCATATATATGTCCAATAAACTATATTATTGCATGAGATTACAAGAACAGTTGATTATGAAGGCCGTGCCAGGGAGTAGATTAAATACCCCTGAATGCTATGATACTTCAAAATATGATTATCCCTTTGGAAAAATGCCTCTCACTGGTCAAAATTTTGACTTTCATATTTACATATAATATAAAATCTCTATTAGCCCATAAATAATACTATTTGTTTCTCAAATTCAGAGCCACAGCTCTGGCTTCACTAATTTAAAAAAAAAAAAATTCAATGCACCACTGAAAAATGTCAGTCTAGCTTATTTAACTTACCTTCACAAATGATACTAGTTCAACTTCATAGTAAACAGTTGAGTTGGGAGGAACAACGGCCAATTCTTGCTTGGACTCAGATGAACCAAAGGCATACTCAGGTGCAATAGTCAACAATGCTACTTCACCCTTCTTCATAGTCAACACTGCTCTATCAAGTCCATCAATCACTTGCTCTGTTCAGCACGTCGAACATTTCACTTTAGCTGCCCAATAAAATATGAAAGGAAAATGGAGCAGGACACTCGGGTATTTCAGTTACCTTCATCTGTTTGGAACTCAAACAGCTCTTCATCATGGCCCTTCTTCAAGAAGACAGTGCCATCTTGCAGTTTGCCAATCAATTTCACTAGGCACACCCATAATTGCCAACACTGTCAGGAATTGCACATTTAAGGAAGCAAAAATATAAGCTTCATAACTGGTACTCACCTTTCACAACAGCTCCTTCATTTGGACGCTCGTATCCTTCCCCTTCACTGAGGATTTTCTTAATGACCTTCTTATCATCAGTAACTTCTGAAACAGTCTTCCAAGATACCAATTCAAGAGTTATCTGTAAGGATGCATTGGGTGGAACAGCACCTTCATCCCCATGTGCTGCTTTACCCTTCTCACCAAAACCATCTACAACAAGATAAAATAAATAAATATATCACAGTATATCCTTCGAAGATAAAAGAAAAGCAAGAGAGTATCAAAATATTAGACACATGGCTGGAGAATTCTTTAGACAACTTACATTGTGGCTTCACAGTTAAGAGCACTTTCTCTCCCTTCTTCATGGTTTTCAAAGCCTTTGCAAAGGCAGGACAAAAAAAACCTATTTCAGGATAAACACTAGTCATCAGATTATCAACATAAGCAAGTTTGAGAGAAAACATTAGCAGATATGCAAATACTAACCCTCTTTCACTGTAAACTCTACTCCATCAGATTTTGATACAAGCGTTCCATCTTCAAGCCGAGCTTCATATTTGACTAAATCCATGGGCACAGAGCATAGTCAGAACTTCGAAGCTGGAAAATAATATATAGACACACACATTTATATAAGTGCCTACCTAAAACTTCATCAGGATCTTTTGGGTTCTCCCATTTCTCTCCTTCAGTAAGGATTTTCTTAAATATGCCACCATCCTTACATATGTCCTTCACGCTGGTCCAAGACAGAAGCTCAACATCAAACTGAAGTGTAGCATTAGGAGGAATGGTTGGAGGAGAACCAGATTCACCATATGCTAGCTCAGCAGGGATGGTGAAAACAGCATTTTCACCTTTCTTCATGGTTTTAATACCCTGATCCCACCCTTTAATTACTTGTCCTGCAATTGCCCAATGTCAACTTCAAATCCATTCCAGAAATTACTACTCTCATATTGATAATACATGATAGCTTTATGCAGAAAACTTTACACTTACACCCACTACCAAACACCTGACTTGCATTCAGGAGTTTGGAAGGCTCAGGTATTTCACAATTTGTTACATGAATTGAGGAAAGTTTGAAACCAAATCCATCGAAGAGAACTGTGTAACAGAAGTCTTAACATAGCTAAACAGCAGATAAATCTGGATTATTACGCGATTCCGTGCTAAGGATTGTGAAAGGCCATTGCCCACTTCAATAGTTGGTGCCTAGATTTCTAAAGAAATAGATGTGAATGTAAGAGCAACAGATAAACTAGCGTTTATAACACAGTGCACTTTGCAAACTAAATGGCATACAATTCAGAACAAAGACCCTGCTAATAGCGTATACTACTTGGTATGACTTTCATTTTGTAGGAACATATAATTCAAATACAAAACTGTCAGAGAAAATCAAATATAAACGAACCGCAAAAAAATTTGAGAACGCATATATTTGGATTTTCTCGCTATGTACACCCAATTCCCCGCCAAATTCAACCATTGTCGAAGTTTAAGAACCTCTCATAATGTTCTACATTTCATATGGAAGGATTCCTAGAATCATACAATCAATTCAAGAAGCCATACGACGTCAGATTCATTTTTTGATCCCACAAAATACAGATTGAGGCAATTGCATTGTCACGTTGACAATCTACTCCATGCAATTAATTGAATTTGAATTGTTAGAAAGCTCATAATTCATGACTTTATAATTGACACGCCATGTTCCAAGTATATCGATTACCAGATCCTACAGCTTTCACCATGATAATTTAAAAAGCAAAATGCAGCACTCACCTTGTCCGAGCGTAAACTTAAAGGGGGTTCCCCTGTCGCGGCTTGAATCAAACTTGGTCCCATCAAGCAGCGTTCCCGTGTAATGAACTATCACAACAGCAAAACAACAACTAATCAGGACGACGCCAGAATGCGAGTAACCAAGCACATCATGTCTACACAAGAAATGAAATCAAAACACTACCTTCAACTTCATCGCCCACCTCAGGTGTGTCCCAGCCTTCACCTTCCTTGACCAGCTTCTTCTTCAAGCCCTGCTTGCCGATCTCCTTCTCCTCCCCAACCTTAAGAGTGATGCTGTCATCAGGAAGATCGAAGTCCTCGCTCATCTCCTCCGGCGGGGGCATATCGAAATCCTCATCCATCTGTGGCGCGAGAATTCAGGAACACAGAGCAGACTGCGATGAAGGAACGAAAGTTCGAGAAGACACAGAAACAGAGAACAAAACCTAGGAGCTGAAACAAAGTGAAAGAAAGTAGAGGCCTTTTTAAATGGAGGGGAAGGAGGAGAGTGAAAGGGGGTTCTAGAGAGTTCTAACAGGAAGGGTTTAGAGTTTAGACCGAGAAGTGAGCGCTGGTGATGAGAATGAAGGGTCAAGATGGTTCCAGAGATATTCCCCTTTAATTTAATTGTTATGGTCTTTTTGTTATGGTCATCGCCGGAGGAAGACTATGAATAGGGACGGAGGGGGCGAGGACTCCGTGTGGTTAGGTTCATTTGGGTCGTGTGGGGACGTGCTGATTTGGAAATTGATATGGACCGTTCTTTTTTGTTTTTTTAACTATAAATCGTAAAAAGTGAAGCGTACATTTGTGAATTACATGAACAAGTTAGAGACGAGACCGTATTAGTTCCCGCAAAAGTTTGTTGGGGTTAATTCCAAATTTAGAAAGTTAAGGGTCAAAAATAACACGAAAGAAAGCAAACCCAAATTGAAATTTGAAAATAAAAATTTTTTTTGTTTCTTTTGTTTTTTTTTTTAAACTTCAACCCTCGTCAGAGGCCACTATTGCTAGCAAGCCCCTGCCGACGGTTGGCTGTCGATGCCAACGTCGACCATCAACGTGGTGGCTGCCAGTAGGTTTATTTTTTTCCCTAGCCTACCACCTGGTCCTTTGAGCCAACCAAAATAATCGGTGATTATTGGGCCACCAATAATTTTTTAGCATTATAATGCAAAAAAAGAAAAAAAGATAACTTTTTTGCTCTGACTCTAGTTTGTGCTGACAATTTATCTGGAAATGACAAGTATTGATTGTAAAATGATAAGTATAAACTTGAGATTAAGAAGGCTTTTTTTCCTCTAATACATAACGTGAAATAACATGTGAATTAATTGAAAATGACAACAATTTATTTGAAAATAACAAGTCTTGATTAAAAATGATAAGCCTAAACTTGAGATTAATAAGGTATTTTTTTTCCTAATGCATATCATGAAATAACATGTGAATTAATTAGAATTGACAACAATTTATCTAGGAATGATAAATCTTGACTGCGGAATGACAAGTCTTGATTGTAGAATGACAATATCATTTTTAATAATTCATGTGTTATTTCTTGTTATGTATAAAAAAAATACATTGTTAATCCCAAATTTAGACTTGTATTTCCTAATACTTATCTTTCTCAAATAAATTGTTATAATTTTTAATTAATTTACATGTTATTTCATTATGTATCAGGCAAAAACACCTTGCTAATTTTAAGTTTATACTTGTTATTGTCCAATTAAGACTTGTTATTTCTAGATAAATTGTTGTTACAAGCTGGAATCAGAGTGAAGGAATTAACTTTTTTATTTTTATTACATTGTTAAGAAATCATTGGTGGTCCAATAGTCATCTATGTTTTTGGTTAGGCCAAATGATCATGGGGTGGTGAGATTTGATCTCACCTCACCACATTCCCCAAATAATTCCCCATGGTAAAAAAAAAAAAATTTTCACTTTGAATTTACTTCCTTGCCGGTGGCAACCACTACGCACGTGACCCAGTGTGGTTTTCAGCGAGGGGTTGAACTCTTTTTTTTTTTTATAAAAAAAATAGAGGGACATTTTTGTTATTTTTCTTGAATTTTAAAATTTCAGTTTAAATGTACTTCCGTCCTAATTATTTTCCACCCTTAGCTTTTAAAATTAAAAAATTAAAATTTTAAGCTTTTTTTGGGGTCATTTTCCTAAGTTTGCTTCTTTGGGGAAAAAAAAATGACATACTCGCCGTTTTATTTATAAAATAGAGAGAAAGAGAGTAGTAATTTTTTTAATCTTTGGACTACTTAATTAAATCTTTTTAAAAAACAATTTTCACGCACTATTTTTTTCCAATTTTTAATTTGGTATTTATATTTTTTTAATTAAATTCTTTAATTTTATCTCCTTATGATTTTGCTCCGCTAACCTCCTATACAAGAGTTAATAATGCCACCAAAGCCAAATGACTGGTTTAGTTGTGAAATGAATCAATAGAAATATAATAATTGGGAATGGAAGGTAAGTAACTGTGAATGGTGATTATGGCAAGTGTGTTTCGTAAGAGTAAAGATAAATGTATTTATACAAAAAGAATTAAAGATAATGGAGGTAAGGGTAAATAATGTCTCTTCTTGTTGGCAAAAGAAACGTCTTTTCCTTTTCAAGTTAGTATTACAAAATGTAATCCCTTTCATATTACATAAGCCAAACTAGATACCTGAGGATTTGTTTGGAATGATTGTAGGAGTTGTGATTTATGGAATGCAAAAAAAAAGTGATAAGTATTTTGTCTTGACTTACTTAAAAATACTTATAAGCCCTTAAAAAAAAAAATCCAAACGAATCCCCAATTAGTCATTTACATTAGAATTTCATGTAATCAAACCAAATGAGCAATTAATAATTTAATTGAGAGGAAAAACAAAGAAAAAACACGCACACAGGTACCAATTTCATATATGAATATACTTTTACCCTTAGTTTATTATTTCGTATATTTCTATTTTAATATAAAATATACATATATATTAGATAGATGTAAGGTTGTGAAATTATTAAATTTTAAATAAGATTTAATAATGTTTAAGATTTTTCCTGATAAAATATGTTTAAAATATCTCATAAGCATGACACACACTAGTTGTGAGTCGCCTTGAGTAGGGTCACACGTGGTTCCTACATTTTTGTGTGTAACATTAATGTTAGTGCTATAGAATATAATGATAGGGTGAAAGTATGTTTAATTTTTGACATAAAAATGTGTGTTGTATTTTAGGATTAAGGTGTTAAAATGCCCTAAAATCATAATACAAAAAACCTAGACCGAATTGACCAATTGAATCGAAAAACGGGTAAATTGACCCGTGGTCTAGTTCGGTTTAATTGTCAAAATGGCAAGAACTTGAACTGGTATCAATCTAGTCAAACTAGAGTGAACCGATGAAAATCATTGATAGGCCGGTTTGGATGACTATATTATTAGTGGTCTTATTTTTGCTCATTCAGCTTTTAATATCTTAGTGACCATAGATTTGAATGAATTTTAATGATGATTTTCATATTAATGATTATTAATTTTAGTTATTGAGGAATTGTGAAGATCAAAATTCTCAATGTTGTTATGCTTTGTTATTGTTACAATCAAATTATTATTGTATTTTCTTATATTTTGTTATTAGCAATTATTAATGTTGTTATATTTTGTTATTTTTAATTAAATTAAATTATTTTAATAAAACTGTTTTCATTTAGAGTTAATCTCGATCTGATTTATTGACCCTTCAACTATGCTCTTTATATATATATGTGTGTGTGTATGTATGTATGTATATGTATGTATTTTGTTTTGCCCTAACGTTGATAGTACATTTGTGTGCGTGCTTGTTTTTATACGCATATATGTGTGTGTGTAAAGAAAAGGCCAAGCTAAATCAACAATCTAGCGTGAAAGTAGACATTTATGAATTAAAAGGACCTTAGATAGGCTTCAACAGTTTCATGCACATTCTAATTAATGTACACCCTTCTATTTTTGTTTCTTCATCTGGGTGACTCTATAAAATGACGTCAATATACATATGAGGCATCTAACATTTTCCTGGGAGTCCTTAAAATTACCAACCAACCTCTAATTTATAAGACAATGGACTGCCCCATCAAAACTTTCATGGTCAATATCGGACAATCATCTCCAAAAATGGAGGAACAAAGAGATTATTACAGTACTAACTAGCAGCAGATGTATTATGCGTCGGAACCTTCAATCTTTGCTTTGGTTGAATCTCCTTGCGGATCAAAAATCAGTGTCAGCTGGAACTACCTTCAATAATTTGCCAAGGTCATAAGACTTGAAGTCCTTCCCGTAACATAAACTTAGATCCAATGCTGTTTTCCCATCCTAAAACACAATCATTCAATCAAATTACTCAAAGGAGAAAGTAGAAGTCAATGAATCAGTTCAAGCCAAATCTTTATAATCCAGAAAAATAAATACATAGTCCTCCTCCGATGTTTAATATAATATAAGACCCGATTGTTGAGTTGATTTTGGTCTCACATATAAGGTCTATTTTTCATATTTATCAATTTTCTTAAATTACACCTATTGATATTCCGTCAACCATAATCAAATAGGAGAAAAAAGGAGGATATTAAGAAAGATAATTATGGTGTTTTACGAAAAATATATCATATTTCTTATAATTAACTAATTTACCTAACTTTCTTAATTTAATTAAATTAGTTAAATAGGTCTTACATTAAGGACATGAGGAGTAGTATATACATGAAAGATTAAAAAGAGAAAATGATGAGTCATAAGCGTAAGTTTCACATACAGCTACTTTCTTTTGTACCACTATTTCTATTTGGATATATGAATCTATGAATCTAAACAGTTCAATCACGAATCAGTTCTCAGGATACTCTTTAGCGACAGAGTTCATTTCAGGTTTCTCATAGACAGTGACGAAATGAAGATTTACATAAGGAAAGGGAGCAGCTGACATCACCAAATTGTAAAATAAAATAAATCAAAATATCCTCACTTTAGAACTCACGCATAACCTACATATAACATTTTAAAGTTATATGTGTATATATTTGATAAATCTATCAGAATTAAATTGAGAAAACGTATCAATTTCTATATACTAAAACCAAATTTCATAATTGCAACAAATAATATTAATACCATGGTTTTAGAGCAGAATCTCAGCAATCTGTAACGATCTGTATTTGCATCTAGTATGGATACAAATACAGGCATGCCAGCAAAAGTGATAATGCCTTAGTACTCTATAATGCAGAGGTTAATAACTAGTTCAAAGAGCCCATAACGAACAGGAATTCAAAACACAAAGGAAGCGATGGACCAACAAGAACCTCCAACACTGAATAATGCTAAGAATAAATCTAAATGGTAGAAAATACAAACGGATTTGTAGCAGGTCTGAACCATAAGAACAGCTTCAGCGGAATGTAAAACAAAGTTACCTTGTTTCTCCGTGTCTTATCCGCACCATTGACTAACAAAATTTTTGCAATATCTCTATTTCTGCTTTGGATAGCAACGTGCAACGGAGTCCAACCTTCCTAAAAATTCAGTCATACACAATGAGTAGACATGAACAATATCTGTATGAACAAAAAAATAATCTCTCTTTTAATAAAGACTCACATTATCTGCAACGTTGACGTCAACCTTATATTTGATCAATAACTTTACAGTTTGCTTGGCACCAACTTGAACTGCATAATGAAGAGGGGTAGCACCATCCTACTACAGCAATGACTATATGAATACCAATGCTCTTTGAAAAGCAGTCAGCAGCTTTGGAAGCTATGTCAAGATGTACCCTTACCTTGTCCTTGACATGAGGACTTGCACCTTTCCGTAAAAGATGGCTTATTACAGCTTCTTTCTTTCCTATGATAGCTATATGAAGTGCAGTGAGACCTTCCTGCTTGATCAAATAAGCTAAATCAAATCTATGCAAACACTGTTGTACACCATCACACATTTGTAAACCAAAATATGAAGAAGCACACCTTATTCTTAAGATCAATACCAACACCATTCTCAAGCAGTTGATCCATACATTTTATCTGTGTTGATAGCGCTAGAGTGTGCATTGGGCTCCATTTTTCCTAGAGAATGGAGATAAGGGAGCTAAGTGACCCAAAAAGCAGTTTTCAACACACAGCTTTCTTAAACAAAAGAAACTTGGATAAATCTATTCATGCTTAAAATGCAGCAAGTAGTATGTAGGCCTTCAAATGTGTGTTCTGCGTATAGTTTTCCAACTATAACGACAGATTAGATGTTCAAGTCAGTGCGAATAAGCATGGTTTCTGACATACTGTTGAAATTTTTTCCAAGTTTGGAGTCACATTCTGTTGCAAGACTGCTCTTTCTTCAGGCTCTAAAAGCTGTTCAACCTCTGCAAGGATGAAAATGTACGGTTTTAGAGATAGAAAATTGTCTAGGGTCAAAATATATGCTACTCGTCAGCCTTCTTTAATCATTTTCCTTTAATTGAGAACTTCCATAATCTGGAGCTTCTTTGCTTACACCATAATATATTGAAAGCATGAAGTCCAAGTCCGACAGCAAAAGAGATAAGGTTTAAAAACAAAATGAAAACAATGAAAAACATAGGAATAGAAAAAGTGCCTTTTTTAAAATCCTCCTCACAGTTGTCCACTGAACTAACACCATTAACAGCTGACGACGTTATCTCTTCCTCTTCCCAATCACTTTCAAAGCCATAGTTCTCGTCTTCTGTTTGCTCATCTTCTTCTTCATCATACTCACTGCCGCTACCATCATCAGGTTCTTCCCAAGTTCCTTGTTGCGCCTGAAAATCTGTCAATCCTTGTCTAGATTTAAGTACCCCAGAAATCCCGAGTCTCCTGATTTTACAATGGTTATCAGAAACAGAGAGATAGCACCTTCCTTGGCTTCGACTACACATAAAACCAGTGCCACTTATGATGGTAACATAAGATATGGTGCTTGCAGGAGACAACGGAATGGGGTGATTACTAAAAACAGATGCTGGTGACCAATAACTCATCTCTGCATCTCCCTGAAAAGAACTAAAGAATAAAAACCTGGAAATTACATATTCTTGTCAGTTGAAACTCTTAAATATCATATCTATGAACACTTAGGCACAGTTTAATGTGAAGGAATTCAAGGAACATAACAGGAGAGGGAGTTGGAATCACCAAATTAGTCTGATTGGCACACATAAAAGGGCTTTCTGGGGAACCCATTAAAGGAATATATGGAGCCTTCAAGCTCATGCATTATCAGAACCCATTTAAGAAAAACCCCATCTAGATGCTGCAAAACCCATTACCATTTATACAACCCCTACAGGAAATACAGAAGTGGGGAAACAAGGACAGAGCCATTCGTTGCTTCAAGCCTTACAAGAAAAAATCTCTAACCTCAAGAGAACTTACTGAAATCAAGCCCCAGGTTTCAGCAATAGAAACCTTCAAGGAACGGTCAGCAAATTCCTCACTGATGTCAGAACTGGCTGGCCACCACAAATGGAATGGGGATAATGGAGATCTTACCAGCCGGAGATGAAATAGAGAGGGTTGAAGCAGTGAGGGTAAAGTGCTTCTTCCAAGGTGCTGGTTTGGGTGGAGCTGAACCCTTGCAACCTCGAAGTAGGACTCTAATAGGCAGGGCAAGGGCCCCCTACCCAATACCCAGTTTGAAGGATAAACGGGATGCATTTTGCAACTTGTTGCCTAGCCCCGCCTGTGAAAAGTCCAAGTCATTTCAAGATGGACAGGTGTACCCACATGGTGATGCGCTACCCATAATATGTGACTTCTCATCTCTGTCCTAATTCTCTCTACAAAAGCTGGTTTATGAGGATAGTTGGGTAACCTTCACCTAGGGGTCTCAACTTAATTTTGGGAGATTGAATTTGTGAAAAAGGAATGTATTTTAGGCTGACAAACAAAGAGCATAATGTTGACATCTTAACAAAACAAGAGCGCAAAACCAGCTTGTCCTCAAACTCTGAATTTGAACAAGTTTAATGGCAGCAAGAGCTGAAGAGATCTGAGATTTTCAACTTGTAGAGCTTGCGATTGAGGGCATACAAAATGTCATGCTCGAGAGTGTACTTGGGAATTATTTTTGGCCATAGGTGCTTTCTTATAATGGCATTTTTGAATCAATAGATCACTTGAACGATGCAGATGGGACCAGCATAGCATGAGAGTCATTTTCCCTCCTCCAAACGAGAGGTTCCATTCCCCAGGAGGCACGTACACATTGGACAAGTTACCGAAAATGACCAAGATGTATGCAATAAGTAAAAATCAGAAAATAGAAGCGATTTGGCCGTTTAGCATTATATGAGCACACCACACTAGAGATTATCTGCTGGACCTTAATCATTTCTCACTTTAACTACATTTTAAAATGTCATGTCAATAATTAAGCATATAACGGTTCGACAAAAGGCCGCCCGAGAGCAGCTGGAGATGCTAATTGTAACCGATGAGAGCCACAAAAGGCAAGGCAAAACACATCGCTCGGGCAAAACGAGAGGTGAAGATAAACCAACTGTTCAACCAGTAGACTTGACTAGGAAAGAAGAAGAGAGCATTTTAGAATCAACTCGGCCGAAGTGTGAGAAACAAACATACCTAATAAAGCTTCAGCTCGTCGATAGCGATATTGTTGGCGGCGGTGGCTAACAGAGAAACGTGGGACGGTGGTTCGGAATTAAAAACGAAGGAGGCAGCGGCCGGAGCAGCAGGTAAAAGGAGAGGTAGATACAAATTGGAAGTGAGGAATGAGAGTGAGACGGAGAGGGGCTCCCTGCTAAGAACGGCCTGCGATAACGATAAGCAGTTAAAGACGTTCCCTCGACCTCGAAGCACTCTCAGAGTACAGGGTCGGACAAGAGCCTTGCAATTAATTTCAGCCAACCTATACGAGGCTTTGTTTGGAACTTATGAAGCTGTTTTTTCCTTTAATACTCCCTCTGTTCCTTATTATAAGAGACGAATAATCGAATTACGTTGATAAAAAAAAGCAGTTAAAATTAGTTAAGAACAATTAATGTATAAAAAATATAATTTTTTTTTTCTAAAAATGCCCTCATTAATAAGGAGAGAGAGCATGATAGAGAACAATTAAATTATTAAAAGAAAGAGAAGTGGGAGGGAGAGAGAGTGTGAGTTGGAGACAATAAATATGGATAAACTAGGAAATCAACACAAAAAAGTAGAGACAACTTTTAAGTGTCTCTTATATATAGGAACATGCCATAAGTATCAAATGTCTCTTATAATAAGGAACGGAGGGAGTAATAATTTACGAAACTAAATTAGTTTATATAATTTATAAAACTAAATTAATTTATATAATTTATAAACTAATATAATATTATATAAGGATATTTTAAAAACACCATCATATTATTTGTTATAGTTAAGTAATTTATTGAAATTCTTCCATCTATTTAAATTACGTAAATAGCTTTTATATTAAAGATAAAAAAAATACTCTCATTGCCAGAGTTCTCCATGTCACAAGATACTAGAAAGATAATAAAACATCAAATTATATAAAAAGAATTAGAAAATTTTCACTCAAAAGAGAATTACAAAATTTAAACTTTCCCTTGGGAGGGAACCATACCACTTCCTTGTAGCCATCTTCTCTATGGCGAGGGGTGTGGGGTGTTATTGTATGAGGTGATTCTTACCATGAAAGTGATGGTTGATATTGTTTGGCTTCACAAAATCACAAATGGACGCCAGTAGAGGTTTTTGTTAATCTTTTTTATTTCAATTGATTTATTTTCATTTTTTAGAGTTTAATGTGCCAGATTGTACAAAATGTCTAACATGTATTCTTCCTGTCCTTAATATAAGACCTATTTAACTAATTTGATTAGATTAAGAAAGTTAGGTAAGTTAATTAATTATAAAAAATATAACAAGTTTTTCCCAAAACACCATAATTATTTTTTTAATATTCTTCCTCCCTCTTTTACTTGATTATAGTTGAAAGAGTATCCATAGAAGTAATTTAAGAAAAAAATGATAAATATGAGAAATAAATCTTATATTTAGAACTAAAATCAATTGAACAATTAGGTCTTATATTAAGGTCTGATATTAATTGTAAGGCATTAAAAGATATGACAAAAGTTGCCAAAAAAAAAGATATGACAAAAACCAACGCAAGTAAAATTAATTTTAGGCATATTACCAAAAAAAAAATAATAATTTTAGGCAAGCAGCCGTTTTCTTATGCCCATAAAAAAGCGAAACACGTGGCATTGGGTCATCAACGTTTTCTTGAACTGAACCGAACTTATAATCGAAAGTAGCCGTTGGCAAGTTTGATGCTTGAAACACGGGTGCGGAGGAGCGTAGGAACATTGTTTTTAAAACATTCCGATGTTGCAATTCTAACGTAACAAAAATCTGCAAAAGAAAACGACGTTGAGTCTTCTTCTTACTCTTCAGTGGGTCTCCTTGTTTCTCTTCTTCGAGTTCAGATCACGCCCCGTTCCATTGCCAGAAAGCCTTGCAATCCATCGAGACCCATTCATCGCCTTCTTTTAGGTCAATTACAGTGAGGAAGTTCATCTGAAATAGGAATCTAAAACGTATGTTCTCGATCCCCTCTTTGCTCGATTTTCTGTTTTATAATGGCCCAAACAAAGAGACATCAAATTGCTCGTTACCACCAGAATAATATGAGGAACAGAGAGAGCAGAGAGGCAGAGGGAGATTGCGCAAAGAGAGGAGTCCAAACACACAGAAAAAGCTCCCAAGTGTGCGTCACGTACGTTTCTCTTTCTCCTTCTTTGCTTCTTGCGTGCTCTTTACCTACTGTGCTAAATCAATATTGTACGCTTTGCTGGGTTGCTTGGTACTACCCAATAATTTCTCAGAATATAGTTCACATTATATATCTTCAGGGTTACTGTCTACCTCGCTTTGTTGCCTCTGGATGAATTTCTTTGGGTTTGTTTATTTAGTTTTAGAGGATTAAAATTCACGGATTGAAGCTGCTTATTTTAGTTTCTATTGTTCTTGGCATTTGACATTCAACACTCTCATAAAATTGCAAATCCTCAAATTTCTTCGGCACCATCATTATGATTGTTTGATTAGATCTAAGCGGCATGTAATTTCTTGGGCACTGGTTTTTTTATTGTAGAATCTCTTCTTTTAGCTTATGCACATCGATTTCAAGATTGAGGGATGCAAAGAGAGCTTGCCATTCTTGCTTTGTTTATTTGTTTAGACTCTGTTTTTGGCATCAAATTTCTTGTCGCCATGACAATGATAGTTGTTCTCTTTATCTTCTGTGCTTCTTGTACGATCTTATCTTGGTGATTGTTGTTGTTCTGCCACTCCTTTGCAATTTATTACTAGTCCATGAATACCTACGTATTAGCTTTCTGTGCTGAAATCTGCGATGATTCATTCATTGATTTTATGGCATTATAATTTCAGGCACAAAGGTAAGTGGGATCAAGCCCATTTAGGGAATGTGATCCGTCTCAAAAGTGAAAAAAGCTTGTGAAGCAGGTGAGAACTATCCATTTTGCAAACAGTTTTTTTTTTCTTCTCTCATATTTGGTAAAATGTTGTTGCCATATTTCTTTCGCGAGTTTAATTTTTATTCAACAGTAAAATAATATTTGACGTTAAACCCTTTTGATAGAAAGGTTAGTTAAAACATACATATTTTATATTGATGCTTTCAAATATTGTTGATAATCTTGAATGATAGAACTTATATTGTTGTTATCCAGATATTGTTGATAATCTTAAATGATAGAATTGGAGAATAAAGTAAAACACTAGTTAGGAAACAGGGAATTTTTATTGAAATTCTCATGGATAGCTCTGCTCTTCGATGATACTACTTTGAGATTTATAAGGCTAGAGTCGAGCATCCCCAACTCTAGTAACGTAACTCGTGTTTCATTTTACAAAATATATTCTTTGCAGAATTATTAGTAGGAATCTTTTTTTTTCTTTTTACAACTTAATGTTGTCAGTGATTCTTTGGAGTGTTGGTTCATCTTTATTATGTCTATAACTATTATTCGGAAATCTTTCTCAGTTGTTTATCTGCAGATTTTAAGAGTACATTCATATTAATAGTTGCCTTTTTTTCTTTTTTATCATGGATAATTTAGATATGAAGAATTGATCTCCATTCTAAAAAGCTTATAATGTAACAGATCCTTACTAATAATATGATCTGAGTCAGATGGTAAACAGTGGATCAATGTCTTAAGTGTCCTTGGTAAAGAAGATAGTCTTTGCTTATTTTTTAAGTAAAAGAAGGGCATGGATTTAGATGATTTAGATATCATCCATCTGAGACTTAGTCTAGAAATTTACAAGTTTTACCATATCAATGTCTTATCAAACGGCTCTCCTAATCTTACTCAAACCACCTTAAAACCTTAACTTATAAAACTCCTATATGAAGTTCATCAGTCATCAAGAGATTCTTTTTGATGCATGAGATTCTCATATGAGGCAAGTGTACAAAGTATACTTGAATCTATAGGCAGATAGAACAAGTTTTCAGAAGGAGAGAAAGTTTAGAAAAAACTTATAAAAAACATATGAATCATATGAAGTGAATACAACACTCGGTGGTCCCTCAAAATACTAGCTGCTTGCTTACAAGCTTTCAGAAAGAAAGTTTAGAAAGAACTTATAGAAAACATATGAATTCATATGAAGTGAATACAACACTCGATGGCCCCTCAAAATACCAGATGCCTGCTTACAAGACAAATTTGAATAATTACTTTATAAAAGTAGAGACACGTGAATAAAAAGATGCGTGGCATAAAGTAAAGGTACTCAATAAAAATAAGCATGTTGTACTCATAGTAGATTCCTAATGAATAAGCCTTCTCTTTTACTTAAAGATAGGCTCATAACTTGGTAATATTTTGAAGAAGACACCAATTTTGGCAATGATTCTAATGAGGACCCCAACATATCACCAAGTCAAGAGTCTATCTTTAAGTAAAGAGAAGGCTTATAATCTATTAAGAATCTACTTTTAGTATAAGTAGCAACAACAACAACAACAAAGCCTTATCCCACTAGGTGAGGTCGACTACATGGATCGTATGACGGCTTTGAGCCTTAACCATTAAGAATCTACTTTTCGTACAAACATGCTTACTGAAAGTAGATGGATTGTAATTATTCGAGTTTGTCTTGTAATGAGTAAGTAAATCTATATAACCAAGCCTATAATATTTTGAGAGGGCATCAAGTGTTATATTCACTTCATATGAATAAAATATGTTTTTTATAAGTTTTTTTTATAAACTCTCTCTCTTTTTGATCATGTTCTTGTGAGATAATCTCTTGATGACTGATGAACTTTAAGTCTAGAGTTTTACAGGTTGAAATTCTTCTTAGGTGGTTCTAAGTAAGATTAGGAGAGCTGTTTGATCACCTTGACATGGTAAGTCTCAAAGATCTTGAAGAGACTCTAAGACTAACTCCCATGGATAGGCCAATGTCAACACAACTCTAAGACTAACTCCCATGGATAGGCTAATGTCAACACAATATAGGCAACATAATATAGGCTGGCTTAGAGACATGTACATCATCTAAATCCATGCCTTTCTAACTCAGACCTTATTATTATTTAGTACATAGACATTATAAGCTTTTTTAAGTAGAGTGGTCAATTCTTTATCCACGGTAGAAAAGAAAAAAAAAAGGTTAAGTTTCTTAAACATCTAAAGTCTCAGAGGTTTTGAGAAGACTCTATGAGAGAGTCCAAGATGTTATAGACAGGCCAATGTCAACATAGTATAGGCTGGCTTAGCAAAGACCATCTTCTTCACCAAGGGCACTAACTATTCACCGTCTAACTCAAACCTTATTATTTAGTACATCTTACATTATAAGCATATTTGAGCGGAGTGGTTAATTCTTTATCCGTGATAGAAAAGAAAAAAAAAGGTTAAGTTCCTTAAAACACCTAAAGTGGTCAATTATTGCGAAAACCAAGAACAAATAAAAAAAGATTTTAAGAAGCCAGCTATTAATATGAATGCATAATATAAAAGTTGCAACACAACACAAAAAGGTGTTCAAATATGCTGCCAACACTCCAAAGAATCACTGTTAACATAAAAAAGAAGCAAAGATAATTGACCACTTCTTCTAACTAATAATTCTGAAAAGAAACTATATTTGGCTAAAAAAAACAATAGGGTTATGTATTCATCAAAGTAGTATCATCGAAGAGCAAAGCTATCAATGAGAATTTCAATAAGAATTTCCTAAATAATAATTCATGATTATTTGGATAGCATCAATTTAACTAACCTCTCTATCAAAGAGTTTAATGTCAAATACTTTTCTACTGTTTAATAAAACCTATGAAAGAAATATGGCAATAACATTTACCAAATATGAGAAAAAAATGTGTTTGCAAGATGGATAGTTCTCTCTTGCCAGCATAAGATCTACTTCACTTCGGGGGTGTTAGCTAAAACAAACCAAGCTAACATAGTCTGATATCCAAAGCTTTAGTCTAGGTAAGGCCACTTATTCTCAACTCATTAACAGGCTTTGAATACCAATACTAGGATAACCGGAAAAGTCGTCACTAAACAAGCCTTGATCCTTTTAGAAAAAGAGATGAATTTAGAGAGAACTCATGAGGAAAGCACACTAGTATTTAATACAAGGAAGTTGTTGCAACTGCCTCTACCTTAACTATGGGCCAAGGGGGTTTATATAGAAACCTTGAGAACATAACATGACAGCCCTAATGGTAAAGATTTCAGACACTGTTATTTCAACATGACAAACTATAATTATTACAATAAGACGAACTACTTTAATAAAGATAAAGTTAAAGTAGACTGGTGATATAAAGTAGATTCTTGGCAGGTCTCCCTTATCTTTTGAGTGACATAAAGGAGATTCCTAGATGATTACGTCTACCGTAAACTTTTGTAGATGGGTTCATGGCTTGGAGATAGGTTCATGACACCATATGGGTCAGAGTAATCAGAATCACAGTGTCTTCTTGTATAGTAGAATTCTTCTATTTACGAGCAAAGTCTCATTATCATTAGCTTGGTTAGCGGATTTGTTTTTGTCTTTTGTTTCTTTTTCATGGCTCGATAGGTAATTTTGATAAGCCAATAATTTTTCTCTGTATTCAGAATATGATTAACCAACGTTAACTAATCGATTACAATAAATTGGATCGAATTTTGTGGTTTTTTCTTCTACAGTAGGATCTTGGGGTTCTCCTGCAAGAAATGGAAGTCATGAATGAAGACTTGGCTAAGGAAAATAGAGTCCTTCAAGCTGAGTGATTTGGATCTACAAGTCTCCTTGGTAAGGCTTTTGGGTTTTCTATTGGAGGAGGAACTTGTGACATGTCTGATAGCATTCATGATAAAATTCTTTGATATTTTTTAAGATTTAAATAGCTGGGTTGTGATGAACTAGGAGAACTTAAAGGTTGTCCAAGAGAGACATGAAGTGTCTTCTCCTATGTCTGGTTCATTAACTAACCTTTCATCTTTTGGCCATAGGGAGTCTTCTATTCATAACATCTGTAAAAAGTAAATAAACAGAAAAATTTCTTTTGTTTAGAGGATAATGCCTTCTAGATATTATAATCATCAAGGATTTTCTAAAGTCTTCCTCTCCAATAGGAAAGAGGTGATCATCTTACAAAGGATAAGAGGAGAGTTTTGGTTTCTTAAGTCATTCAAATGGTTGTAGATGGGTAGGGCTGAAAAAGCTACGGCACAAGTGTAATTGGCTGAGATAGGTCAAATATGCCACAAAAGTTTTTCTAGTATAATTCGTCCATATCCTCAACATCAAAGCGCTGAGGATATGGACGGATTCTCGTGTTCATGAGGAAAAGGTGGAGCTAGTAGAATATGTGCTTTTGGCGAGGTTTTGGACATTTATAGGAGTTTCAGGACAGGATCCAGGAAGAAAAATAGTGACTCTAATTATGTGAGGCATTTCTGGTTCAAAGATGGAATGAAAAAGGGTTGGTGTGTGTAGAGTGACGAGAGCTTTGGAGGTTGAGGAGCTTTTTGAGGTCTTGAGAGAAAATCTACAATAGTGTTCTGTTGACCTTTGAGGTGATAGGTAGTGAATTTATAGTAGGAAAACCAGTCTTTCTACAGAATAACTGGCTATCTGGCAAGATCTTTTTTCCCTTGGATTAAGCATTTTGGGAAAAGACATATTATCCATTTCTACTTTGAATTGATAAGGACTGATATGAAAGCTGAATTTTGCAATCCCTCTTTTGACTGCAAGGACCTCCTTGACTACAAGGAGGTCTTGATAAGCTACCTACAAAGAGGTCCTTGCAGTCAAAAGAGGGATTGAGAAATTCAGCTTTCATCTCAATCCTTATCAATTCAGAGTAGAAATAGACAATACGTCTTTTCTCAGAATGCAATCCCAAGGGAAAGATCTTGCCAGATAGTCATTTACCCTGATGAAAAGATTAGTTTTGCTGATATAAATTCACTGTCCATAATCATCAGAACACCTTTGCAGATTTTCTCTCAAAACCTCAAAAAGCTTCTCAACCTCCAAAGCTCTTGTCACTCTCTCCATACACGTTGCCCTTTTCATTCTAACCATTGAACCAGAAATGCCTTATATAATGAGAGCCACTACTCTTGGATCTTGTCCTAAAACTCCTACAGATGTTTAAAAACCTCACCAAAAGCACTATGTTCAGTCTCTCATAATGAGAGCCACCTCAAGACCACCAGAACACCATTACAGATTTTCTCTCAAGATCTTAGAAAGCTTCTCAACCTCCAAAGCTCTTGTCACTCCACACACCAACCCGTTTTCATTCTAACCATCTCTGAACCAGAAATGCCTCACATAATGAGAGCCACCACCCTTGGATCCTGTTCTAAAACTCCTACAGATGTCTAAAACCTCACTAAAAGCACTATGTTCAGTCTCTCATAATGAGAGCCACCTCAAGACCACCAGAACACCATTGCAGATTTTTTCTCAAGATCTCAGAAAGCTTCTCAACCTCCAAAGCTCTTGTCACTCTCCACACACCAACCTTTTTGCATTCTAACAATCTCTGAACCAGAAATGCCTCACATAATGAGAGCCATCACTCTTGGATCCTGTCCTAAACTCCTATAGAGGTCTAAAACCTCACCAGAAGCACCATGTTCAGTCTCTATCTTCTCCTCACGAACACTGAAATCTATCTATATATCCTTAGCATTTTGATGCTGACACTCCATACCTTACCATACCCATCCATCTTTTATGGTATATTTGGTCTATCTCAACCAATTACACTTGTGCCATAGCTTTTTCAGCCTTACCCATTTGTAAGCCATCTGAATGACTTAAGAAACCAAGACGACTCTTACCACCCTTTTTCAGATGATCGCTCCTCTTTCCTACTAGAGAGGGAGACTTTGAAAAATCCTTAATAATCATCTAAAAGGCATTATACCCTAAACAAAAGAAATTTTTCTGTTTGTTTACTTTTTACATACCTTATGATAGTAGAGATGCTGATAGAAAGGCTTTACACAAATAACCATCTGATTCTCTAAATCACTACTCCTTATGGCAAAAAGATGAAAGGTTATTAATGAAGAAAATTAGAAAGACATTAACTGAACTTAATGAACCAGACATGGGAGAAGACACGTATGTCTTTCTCTTGGACCTTTCCCTCCAAGTTCTCCTAGTTTACTACAGGCCAGTTGTTCAAATCTTGAAGAATTTTACAGATATTTCATCATGAATGCTGTCATACCTGTTCTACTGAATATGTCACAAGTTCCTCCTCTAATAGAAGCAACCCAAGAGCCTTACCAAAGAGACTCACAAATCCAGCTCACTCAACCTGAAGAACTCCATTTCCCTCAACCAAGTTTAATGATTTTGATAACTTCCATTAGGAGAATCCTAAGATCTTAACCAAGCTAATGAATGATGATAATGAGACTCTGCTTGCAGAACTTGAAGAATTTTACTGCACAAGAAGACACTGTGATTCTGATGACTTTGACCTAGAAGGTGTCATGATCTTGTTTACAAAGCCATGAACCCATCTGCAAAAGTTTACGGTAGACATAATCATATATGATTCTCTTTTATGTCACTCAAAAAATAAGGGGGACTCGCTAAGAATACTTTATGTCACCTGTCTACTTTAACTTTATCTTTATTAAAGTAGTTCGTCTTGTTGTAATAATTAAAGTAGTTTTGTCTTGTTATAATGGTTAAAGGCATCTTTGCCTTTTATGTCATGTCAAAATAATGGTGTCTAGAACTATTAAGTTTTGTTATGTTATGATCCTAGGGTCTCTATATAAACCCCCTTTTGCCCATAGTTAGGCAGAGGCAAAGGCAGTTGTAACAACTTTCTTATATATACTAGTGTGTTTTCCTCATGAGTTCTCTCTAATTTTTTCTCTTCTTTTAAAAGCCTCACTTATAATATATTTTTTTTGTCATCAGAGATTCTGAGTATGCTCTGTACTTGCCTCTCTAAGAGGATCCGGCGCATCAGAAATAAAACCTGACTACGATCCATTAAGGCGTGTTTAGTAACGACTTTTTCAATTATCCTAGTATTCAAAGATTAGAGTCATATAATTTGGATATCAGACTATGTTAGCTTGGTTTGTTTTAGCTAACACCAATAGATCTCATCTTCATGGTTCCGTACTCACCAATATAGATCTCATCTTCCCAATTCCACTTTCTATTTCGGTTCTCTATTTTTTCGTTCTTCAGATAGTGACTTAGCTTGTAATGTTGCAGCTTACATTGTTGTAATTTTGGGAGTTGATCTTCAATACTTCAATTCTGTAATTTTCATCAATTTCCTTTTTTTCATGACTATAATATTGTAGTTTGTTTCTTTTTCATCAAATCATTAGTGTTGTTTTGGTCTGAGGGTATTTTAGTAGCTTCACATTATATTAATATGTAATTTCAAACTAAGTTTATATATCCCATGTACAAACACGTTTTAAAACTTAACATTTGGGTTGTCGTACCAAATTTCAACTTAGTAAAATTTGACTATTAGTAGCGATTCCCAGTTGGCTAAATTGAAAGTACCTCAACATTTGGGTTTGTTAGGCAAGTAACAAGTAACAGGTAAGTAATCACTACTAAGTTGAAAATTCAAAGTTCAAATTGACGTTTTATGATCTTAACTTTATGTCAAAGAATTTGACTGTTAGTGATGGTTTAGTAATAATACCGTCTTTGACTTAGAAAGTACCTTAACATAAATAGTCCATGATGATGAGTAGGACTACAATTTTGATTCAATAATTATTTGTTTTCATACTAAGTACGGAATACAAGTTATTTGCATAACTCGTGAGTATGGAATACTGATAAGAAAATAACTCAAGAGGCATTATACATATCATAAGTAAGTAATAAGAAAACAAGCATGGATAATAAATCTTGGGCATTGTGAGACAACATTGGATAATAAACATGCTAATTTCTAGTAGGTATATTAGGAATTTCTAGTGCATATGCACTTCCAAACAAGGAATATGATGCCCACATTGTCATAGTAGAGCACACCAATTTAGTTTGACATGGCATGGATCACCAACCCTAAATCAAACCTGCACTTACGAATAATAATGCTTTTGAAAGAAGCTAATTGAATAGTTGGAGATGCTGTGAATAATGTAGTCAATTTTTTTTTTTTTTGGGATAAGTTGAATAAGATATGACCTTATTTAGATCATTTTGTAATATTCTAGTGGTTGCCACAAGCCACATGTAGCTCCTACAGAAGAAATAACAATCAAAGCACGAATGGGTGTTCAAATAAAGGTTGCTATAATGAAAATGCTAATTATTACCATAGTAACTGCATGAATCAAAAAGCGAATACTAGACTTTTTTGGGGCAATAAATTCAAGAATTTTTTGGGCCACCAGTATAAGCAAACAATGGGTAAAATCCACTTTTTGAAAAACAACCTGAAATCCTAGGAACTAATCCAAAGCACCCTGACCAAAACTGAACTAACAAATATGATTGAAGCAAGACCTACTCCTTCCTATCCCAGGATAACTGAAGTATCTCTAGTCACGAACATTGGCATAAAAAGAGTAAGAACAGATAAATAACACATATAAGAAATGGAACAAAGATAGATGTAACCACAATTAACATCACTACGGTCAAGCTATTGAACACACAGTCTTACACTTCTGGAATATCTCACACTTGCACATTGATATCTTATAGCAAGCTTTTTCCAAGTTTTGCAGACTTTTAGGTTTGATCCAAGAGAACTTTGAAAAAAAAATACTGATGAGCAAACTAGAACCATTCATTTGTACGTCACTTAGACATCAAGAAGAGTGGCTATGAAGTAAACAACCAATATTTATTCCAATGAACAGACTGAAAATGGATGTGAGAAGGAGAAGGAAAAAAATACTACCTCCGGTCCTAATTATAAGAGCCAGTTGACTAATTTGAGGAGATTAAGAAAGTAAGTTGAGTTAGTTATTTGTCATAAATAGGTATTGTATTTCCTAAAATATCCTTACTAATCAAGTGTATTGACTAGAACTCTTATTATTACAAGGGCTACTTTGGGAAAAAAAATATAAATATGAGAGACAAAGTGGATTGGAGTCTTATATTTAGGATAAAAATAAAAATCAAACAGGATTTTATATTAAGGACTAGAGGTAGTAGTTGATAAGAGGATCTGCCCTCTCAACAAAGCCTGGAACTTCTCTATGAATGAGCAAGAAGAAGTGCTTAGTTTCAACAGAATCCAAGGCAAGTAAGTAAAAGCACCTTGACAAAATGTCGAAAACAATTACCAAAATAGGTGTTAATATCACATATGTATGTGTTAAATGCTAGACAAAATAAAAAGAGATAGGAGTAGGTGAACAGAATCGCCGAATCACTTCCAGAAACCAAGGCCAAAACTTTGTGGACATTAACAACTTTAGAAATGTGAAGATCTTATAGATTTAAATGTCAAACAACATAGACATTGACCAAGGAAGGAATCCTAGCATGATGACCCAGATAGAAAGTTTAAGTTTATTTTTACCGGCAATGCACAATATGATTTTCCAATTTCTCTATATAGCAACTGGAGAGCAAATTTAAAGAAAAGGACTTCACAATTCATTGGCCTATTACTTGAGATCCTTTTGTGCAGAAATTAACCAGAAAGTGGAACTCTCCTAAGAACCCTAACTATGAAACGCAATCTACAATTAGAGTGTGAATTGAGACTTGTGGTAATCAGAGGCGTAATGTTGAGCCCTTCAATTTCGTTCATATGGAACCCAAAAACTGAGTCACATCCGCCAATCGAATCAAATCGCTTTGAACCCCAAGGGCAGGCAAGATTAGAGGCAACTCCTCGTCGAATCGGAGACGATCACACTTATAATGACCTGGGACATGGTTGAGTAAAACAAGAGCCGATTTGCAGATATTTCTTAGTCCCGACATTACAATTTTTTGAAAGACGGACATCTCAAAATTAAACAGAGTTAATGGCTTATTTTATTCAAATCAAAGGAAACCGGTCGCCTGAACTCCAATTCTAAACCCATCGAATGACTGTAGAATCTAATATAATTATTTTTCAGGTTGGATTTAGAATTAGTGTATATTTTCTGATTATTTGAATCTAATTGTAGAATATAATTAGTTATAAGATGTAAATTAAAAATTTTTAATGTGTTATTTCCCTAGAATGATTCCCTCACAACCACTATGTGAAATAATTGATATGAATATTTTTAAGAAATAAATTTTGAACAAATTTATTTCTTTTGCACTATATTCTTAATTCAATATGTTATAGGGGTGCTCATAAGATGAGACGGGATCAGGACATCTGCATCTCGTCTCGAAAAATAGGGTGGACACCATTTGCGTCCCACGTCCTATCCTGGTTCTGATCAGGACTGGGACGAGACCAGGATGTTCCAGTCAACCACTTCTTCTTTTTTTTTTTAAAAGGCCCAGTTATAATTTAGTTAAAAAAAAAGGCTCAATCACAACTTATAGTTAAAAAATTTGAACCTGAAAATTGAAGCAAATTTGTTCACAACTATAAGTAAATATAAATGAGCAATAAACAAGCTTGAGACAAATGTCAATCATTTAAATGGGGAAAAATAAACAATAAACTTGAAGTAAATATAAATAAACAACATAAAATGAACTACTAGTATATAAATAAATTTAGCGTACAATAAATATCCTTTAAATTTAAATGGATGAGCTTGCAAAATTTATTCAAACACATTAATCTTTCAAAAACAATGACAAAAATCATTACATATAACAATCTACATTAATCCATAAACCTAAAAAGCACATTGATTAAAAAAAAAAAAGAGACCAAAACATCTATAAAACTTAATATGCAGTGATGCCAAATGAAGTGAAGACTTATTTAAAATTTAGTCAAAATGTAAAAACATAGTCTGTGATAACTCTCACTTAAACTTTTTAAAATGAGAAATAAAAATAAAAATTTTCTCAAAGCAAAGAAAAACCCAACCCATAAACTAAATTCTAGTTCAAATTTAATACACACACATCAATTTCAAAATAATTAAAATTGAAGGGTGTAAACAAAAAAAATAATAAAAAATGTTTTTTAAACAAGGGGTTGGGACTGGGACGAAATAGGATGGGATGTCTCGAGAAGTCTTGTCCCGTCCTTGTCCCTTTGTGTCCCGATCCTGGTACTGTCCTGTCCTAGTCCATTTCGGGATGGATACGTCCCATCCCAAAAAGACTAAGACAGGTACAGGTCTACCGAGATGGGTACAAGGTTGAGCACCATTATATAAATACAAGGAAGTATTGCCTTCATTTTGTGATTTTAAAATTTTTTATAAATATTTTTATATTTATAAGTCACTTTTATTTCATTGAAATTAAGAAAAAATTTAAACGTAATTATCTATTTTCAAATTTACTAACTTTCTAACCATATAACCTTATTTAATATATATACACATTTTTTAAGAAAATCTATTTTTATATTCATATAAAAATTTAATAATATGATTTATATAAATAAAAAAAAATTCTCCCTCTAACAATAAGTAACACAAAAGTAAATAATTAGGCCATTAGTGCATTGGATTCTAGAAAAATGTTCTGATATTAATTTTTTAGACAAAAATATTCCTAAATTAAATTAAATTTAGGCAAGTAGCCGTTTAGAATGTACCTATGAAAGTGAAACACGTGGCATGGGGTCATCAACTGAACAGAACTAGTAATCACAGGTAGCCGTTGTCAATTTTGATGCTTGAAACATAGAGGTGCGGAGGAGCGTAGGAACATTGCTTTTAAAATCGTTTAGTGCTGTAATTCTAATGTACCAAAAGCCCTGAAATAAAAAACGACGTTGAGCCTTCTCTCGATCTCGAGTTCGAATTTGCCTCGTTCCATTAAAAGAAAGCTCTGTAAACCAAGGAAACTCGTATATCGCCTTCTCTTTTCTGGTCGTTACAGTGAGGAAGTTCATTTGAAATAAAAATACGAAAGGTATGTTTTCAATCTACATTTGCTTGTTTTTCTCTGTCATAAATAGCCTAAACAAAGGGACATCAAACTGCTTGTTACTGTCAGAGTGATGGTAAGGGCAAATTGAAGAGCTCAAAGAGAGGAGACACATAGAGCAGAAGCTATGAAGTGTGAGTCAAGTACGTTTCTTTCTCTTCTTCTGTTCTTTTTGCGTGCAAAATCAATTCCTTACTAGGTTGCTTGGTCATATCCAATAGTTTCTCAGAAAATATAGTTCGCATGTTATATCTTCATTTTCTGGGTCTTTGTCCATCTCAGTTTGTTTCTTCGGCTTTGGGTTTTTTAGTCTTAAAGGATTAAGATTCGCCATTAAAGCTGCTTAGTTTTGTTTCGCTTGGCATTTAACAATGAACTCTTTCTAATGAACTGCAGATCCGTGAATTTCTTGGGCTTGTAATAGTCAATACGATTGTTTGCACATGTTTCTGTTAATGTTTCTTTGTTTTTAGCTTTATGCACATTGGTTTCAATCTTGATGAGAAATTGCCATTCTTGTTTTTTTGGCATCAAATTTCTTGTTGCCATGAGAATTATAACTGTTCTGTTTCTCCTCTGTGCTTCTTGCGTGCGATTATTTTTGGTGACAGTTGTTCTGTTAATGTAGAATCTTTTACGTGATCAATGAATATTATATATGAGGAACATAAAATGGATTTTTCTATTATTAGGATTACAAATTAGCGTTCTGTGTTGAAATCTGCGATGGTTCATTGATTTTATGACATTATAATTTTCAAGCACAAAGGCTTAAAAGTGGGATCAAGTCCATTTAGGGAATCTGGATCCATCTCGAAAATGAAAGCTTATAGGAAAGAGAATTATCTTTATCCATCTTGCAAACAGAGTTTGATTTTTGTTCAAAAGAAAATATGTTTATCATGTGAAAAATATTTGATATCAAGACCTGTAACGTACATGGGGACATCAAATTGCTTGTTACCATCAGAATGATAGAATAAGGAACTAAAGAGAGAGCAGAGAGGCAGAGGGAGGCTGAAAAGTGCAAAGAGAGGAATCCAGACATAAAGAAGAATCTCCGAACAAGTCACGTATGTTTCTCTTTTCTTCTTCTGTGCTTCTTGCGAGCTCTTATCCCAATAGTTTCTCAAAATATATTTTCATTTTATGGGTTATTGTCTGTCTCGGTTTAATTTAGTATTAGAGGATTAACTTCTTAGTTTCATATCTATTGTTGGCTTGTAACAATGTCAATATGATTGTTTTCTTAGATCTTTGTGGTATGTAATGGGGAACTGGTTCTGTGAATCGTCTTTTAGAGCTTGTCATGCTTTCTTTGCTATGTGGAAAAAAGGCTGAGAGCTTTTGCTATTTATCTAGAGCTTTTTGTGTGCGGAAGAAGTCTGTGATACTATTTCATGGCACAAGGCATATATATAATAAAGTGGCACTATACATCTTGCAGACAGATTTTCCCCCTCATATACTATATTATTGTCGTTTCTTTCATGAATTTGATTTTTCATTGAAAGAAAATTATGCTTAGTAAAAAAACTTTGTGTCTTTTTCTATTGAGAAAAGACACCCATGTTTTATGTTGGAGCGAAACTAGTTCTATACATTGTTTTCTATTATGTTCGTAATTTTTCTTGATTTTGTTGATCTTGACCTATGATCCAATATTTTCTCTTTAAATTTAATTGGATCATGCTTCAATATATCTCCAAATGATTTTGTTCCTCCTTTAAGATTACCATTGGATGCTCTAATATAGAGAATTTGGATTGTTGCCCATCCAAACCTAGCCAACCCATTTTGGCGTAAACTAGGAGTGTTCACGGGATAGGAAAGGACCGAGATAGGCCCATCCCGGTCCTATCTGGATGAACAGGGACGGGACAGGACTTTTGTCCTATGTTCGTCCCGTCCCTCTTTTTTTCTTTTTTTAACCCCTTTGTTTTGGACCTTCTATTTTTTATTGAGCATGTCATTGATAAAAATTTCTTTTTTTCTCTTTTTTTTAGCCTAACAGAAGTGAATAAAAACTATGATTATTTTAAGATTTGGGCCTTTGATTTAATCGACCATACTTTTAATTTGTAACAAATTGGCCCACTTTTCTGCATAACAAGCCTCTAGAAAAACTAAAAGCATAAGCAGTCCATCTATAAAAATTCCCTGCAATGATATTTCTTCATTTAACATAAATGGTCCATTCTTTTTTTTTTTTGGAAACATGTTCAATGACAGTTCCTGGAAGCTACCACCCCACACCAATTGTAGCTAAAGCACAAAACACAGGACCCAAGCGAGTAGAGCGAAGCCGTTAGAAGGATTAAGCTTCTCATGACTGCATGGGGAAGCTTAATATTTGAACGGCGACGATTGAGCAAAGCAAAGGAGATATAAATATCCAGGTTGAGAGTCGAGATTTGGACCTGCTACAGCTCGCTGTGGGGAGAAGTCACGAGGTAATGAGCTGGTGAGAAGGAGCTCAGTCTCAGTGATTGACAAGCTAGATAATTGCAAGAGGCCAAGAGGGAGAATCTGGAACGGCCGAATGGTGTTAGAAAAATAAATTTAGGGCATATCTGTCATATTTGAAAATTTTTTTTAAAATTATGTATCCTGGGACAAGATAACCTCGTCCCGTCCTGCTCAGTCTTTTGTCCCGTCTCAGAAATTTTTTTGTCCCGTTCCGAAAATTTTTTTTGTCCCATCTCATCCTAAAGTGATTAGGATCAGGATGTACCCATTGGGATGGGATAACTTGAACATCTCTAACGTAAATACTCAATCTTAAACTTGTCTTTGCTTGTTCAAATATGGGTAATTCATATATAAGCTTGCCCATTTTCTATCAGTTCTTATACAAAAAATCATGCTTGTGTAGGTAGAAATATGTACAATTTAACTTGAGAGGATTGTTGCCTACCCAAACCTAGCCAACCCCATTTTGAGCTAAAACACTTAGGGGGGCTATTTGGCAATTGCTCCAGAAGTGTTTCAGGGCCCCAAACCATAGTTTGAGTAGAGGCAAGAATCAAAGCCGGCCTTCTAGGGTTAGCGGGCTTAAAAGGACCGGGCATCCAAGACTGAAATTTAAAAAATACCCCAATTTGTTAGGCCTGACCCTTAATCTATAGGGCTCATGGTCGGCCTACGGGCTTTTGACCTGTTTAAAAAAAATATTATTTTTTATATTTATCATATTTGTTATAAAAAATAAAAATAAACCAATGAAATTATTAATAAAAAACATAAATATGAATAAAATTAAGTCACAAATATAAAATATCATCATATGTAAATATCCATCAACATCCAAGAACATCTAAAATATTAACAAAATAATAACATTCAAAAGTTTTATTTATAGTGCAATTGTGTAATAAATAAACACTATCATCAATCTTTTGAAACTTCATCATCATTTTAATTAATTACTCTTCTTCATAAGTATGCTTTTCTTTCGTAACAAAAATACCAAGTTTTTCTTCTTTATAGAAATTTTACTTTTAAATTTTGCAATCTAGCTATTATTTTATTTTAATATGAAAAACATTATTGTTGAAACTCATGAATTTCTAATTCAAATTATAGAATCACATGTTATATAAGTATAAAAATAATCTATTATCAAATATATATATATATATAGTTTGAAAATATTAACGCATATAATATAAATCAAATCATTATTAAAGTCCAAATTAATCCATTTTTTAAAAATTTAATTAGATAAATTATTGTCTAAAACTAAATTTAATTTTAAAATGATAATATAACTAAATATTTGAAATATTATTAACAATGTAAAAAAATTAATAATATTATAATTATATAAAAAAATTTTAAAAAACAAAAAAATTATAAAAAGGTTTAAACGGGCCAATCCGGGACCCTCCAGGGCTTATTTCTGACTTTCTAGGATCAGCTCTCTAGGGCTTATTTCCTATTTGAAGGGAAAAATATTAAGCCCGACTCTCATAATTTCAGAAACTAAACAGGCCGGCCTGTTTACCCGATTATAAGTTTGGGGAGGCTAATTGCCAAACACCCACTTTTTTCAAAAACCATAGTTTACAGCAAAACCTTGGTTTTGGCCAAGTAAACCATGGTTTGCGAATAAGCACATGGGGTCGCTTCTGAAGAATGAAAAATGGTCATTTGAGTAATAATTATTCCTGTCAATGGCTCCCAACGGTGAAAAGGCACGAAAGCCTCTTCTCCCATTCTGCAAGTACAGATGGTCGGTGATAGCACATCACTTGCCAAAGAGAACAGACAATGAGATCAAGAATTACTGGAACACCCACCTTAAAAGAAGAGGCTCACCAGAATGGGTATCAACCCCACCACCCTTAACGACGCAGCCAAAGCCCGGCAAGTAAACGAATATTTAGAGCTGCAACTCCAGAACCAGCTCGAATCCCCATACTCCTCTTCCCAGCCTTCACTGATTTGGTTCGTCCTCAACAACGTCACACCTCGGCCATCACCACCTCCCTGCCTCGACGTGCTCAAAGTATGGCAGAATTCTTGGTCATCTGCGTTGAAGCCCTCAACGGAGAACACCCATAGAATGCATAGCATGAATGCCATTGTGCTCGCCACCGACGACCTTGAGTCGCCAGCATCCACGTTGAGCTTCCCGCACGACGTCCCTACCAACTCCAAATGTCGTAGTAATGATAATTCTGCCTTTGGGCAAATCAATCAAAGTTTTCTTCCAGCTTCATCCTCTACCAGCCCCACCGTCGACGTTGCAAATGAGAGTGAAAACAAAGGGCAAAGCTTGGGAGAGGGGGACAATATCATGTTGGCCGTAGAAGCTTTCAGACCAACAGGTTATAACTGTAAAAATTCCATGGAAGATCTCCGTGATGACGGTAAAATGACTGGGAACCCATTCTAGACTTGGTCATCAATTGTTCGCCACCTGTTTTCCCAGTATTGTGAGACAAGTCAACGTAGTTTTAAATATTTGTTAGAGTTGATCTGATCAGTGTTGTACGTGCCATGACCATGCATTAATGCCATAGTTTTCATTTGAGTATCTGATAGATGGCTTGTATAGTATTTGTTCATTGGCAAAATAAATCATTTTCCTAAAAGCATATTTAATTATTTTATAAATATATATACACAATAATTATTTATTATTTACATTATTTATGTCTTATTTATTATGTTGGAAAAAAATATATTATTAACATATTTATTACTTCAAATAAACATATATTATAAAATATATCTTTTATATAATTATCATTTAAACTTATGTCTTTTTAAGTAATTTTTTCATATATAAAAAAGTACTTCTGACAACAACTATCCAAACACTCTTATTTTATCAGAATTGTTATAAATAAAGAAGAAATATAGAGAAAAATCATACAGAAAAAGAGAGGATCAACAAGAGAGAGTATTTTTCATTCCATTCAAGAGTACTCAATACATTATACATGGCATCTATTTACAGACACAACTTTACACTTTTGATATAATCTACATATTACATAATAATATGAGATAATTGTGGGATATAATGAGAGATATTAGAGATTATAGGAGATACAGGAGATAGTGGGAGATATATGGACATCCACAAAGATATTATATTCATAACACTCTGCCTTGGATGTCCAATACATATGAATGTGCCTCATTAAAAAACTTCAACTAGGAAAAACTCTATAGAATAAAAACCTAGCGAAAGAAAAAGAGTACATCATTCATTGATACACTGCAATGTTGTCTTATTAAAAACCTTGCTAGGAAAATCTAATGGGACAAAACTATAGACAAGAAAAAAAAAGTACAGCATGTATTAACTTCCCCTTTTAACAACATCAGTTGACATCTTCGAGCTTGCAAAATCTAATATAATGAATAACCTTTCCAAATATTGTAATGAGATAAAAATGTCAAATATGAATTTCATAATCTTTTGAAAATTATGAGACGAATAGTCATTTTATGGTTTATCCACACGTAAATCATACTATGATTTCTTGACATGAAGATCAAACAAAAATACTTTACCTATATAGCCATTAAGATTAGTGTTGGGTACCTTCAAAGAAAATAATATTACCTCCATGGCACTCTTAAAATAATGAAGAATATTTTTGATTCCATTCCAACATCTTCATGTTGATAAAGAACTATATCATGCTAATCAGCAAATGATGTATCAGATTCTGTATGGATAGATATATAAATGCTTCAGTGATATTAAGATATGGCATTTCTGGACCAAGTGTTTATTCATTACGTTCTGGAGGTCTAAATCTATCTTTAGTCCATATCTAAAGATCTTGCAACTGCTGAAACATATAATAGATGTTGTTTATCCATATAAAGGATGTGACTTATCTATATGTATTCTTCTAAAAGCTTTCATTTCAAATTTTTTCTTTAAGTAATTCGCAACTTTTGAAAACTCATCATATAAATAGTACTAATAACAGACTTATTTTGAATCTTTTCACAAACAAACAAATTGGAATAAGTTTGCATCATTCCTTCAGTTGATATTAACCACATATGTCTCATATAGAGACTTACTTCAATAGTGTTCTTGAGAATATAATTGTATGCTTCTAGAAACTTAAATCCTTCAAGGATTTTCATACATTATGATCCATATTGATTCATGTATTGGATTGTTTATATTTATACAAGGATTTGAATTCGGATTCACATATAATTTCACTACATAGTGAGTCACTATATTTTCTAGACACGAGATATTTTCATATATTATCAAACTGTTAGATTGATAAGATACATAAAAATTTTAATTCACCACAAGATTACATTTTTCTTTTCTTGTACCAATGTCCATTACACTTCAGGTGCTTAGGTTAGAGATACACAAATTTGCTGTTATAATGTTGCGTCTTTTCTTTTCTGTTAGCCATCCATTTTTTTGTCTGTATCTCATAACAGATTTATATATAAGATCCTCATTTGATCATTTGATATCATCAATCAAATCATTATTGACAATTTTATTCCTTTATCGGTCCTATTTTCTTTTATGACATAATATATCGAGATCTCTTTATTGATTTTAGACACTTAAATCTCTTCAAGGTCAAAGAGTTATGCCTTAACCTCTTTTGCAATTCATGCCTCCTTAGTTCATGATCATTTACTCCTTTTTCTTTTCTTTTGGAACCGATCATAATCTCATGCTTTTAGCATTTCTTCAACAATAGGAACATTTTTTAGCTGGAATATAAGAATTAAGAATTCTCATTTGGGTCAGTAATTGCATCTGGCAGACATTAGTAATGTTTTACAAATGCAATACTTTATGAACTTCTCGTTCATACTACTATATTTGAGGATCTACATTTGATAGTAAAAATGCATTCTTTGTGTTTTCTTTTCCAGCTACATATTTTCTTCCCCTCATATTGGGAACATGTAATGTAGGTCTCCCCAATCCATAAATCTCTTTTAGAAACATTATTTTGTTTCATTTAGAGACAAACAAGAATAAAGATATTCTTATCCAATAGTGATCCCAACTTATTTTTAATATCCATCTATGTGTATTATTGTGGTAGAATAATAGATATTGCACATTCTAAGATGAAAAATATCTGGCGCTTGACCAAAAGCCAATTATAATGGGAGAATTCATAATATATTGTTGGCTTGATGCATTTATGTGTAAAAATTAGGGGTGTGCATGGGCAGGGCTGGGCTGGGCAAGACCCCTACCCGATGCCCAGCCCGAAAGATATGATGGCTATAAAATGCAGCCCGCTGCCCGGTCCTACCCAGTAGAAGCCCTAGACATTTTGGGCAAGGCTAACACGGGCTGGGCAGGGTGGGCTTTTCTTGCCCAAGGTTACAATTTAAGTCTTGAAATTTAAAATACTACCATATATTTTAACAAATATCTATGCTCCAGGAATTAACTAATATCCTTATTTTTTCAAAAACAAGACAATAAAAAAATTATAATTAAAGCCTTAAAGTTCAAATGATTTGCATCAATCTCCACAATGCAAGCTACATTAACATATTCAATTATATTATTAACTTATGATTCAATATAATCTATAGTGTTCTATATGTCACATTCAAATTAGTATAATTTCGTGATATATGAAGTAATATCAACATGAAAAGGTTAAAAGACAATTATAGTACATAGCAAAGTAATTTAGAAAAGTTAAAAAAAAAGTGCTATTTCTAAAATAACTAAAACTTTAAAAATGTAGAGTCTTATAGAGCAATTTCCTTTGTATTGAAATATAATATCTTAATATTGCACTATATTTATTATAATTTTGGCAAAAAATACATATTATAATATAAATAATCACAAATACACATATATATTTTTTTTTAGGCAGGGCCAAATGGGTAGAGCCGCATGCTGTGCCCATGGCCAGGCCTTGCCAAAAAATGCCCATTTTTTCTTCGGGCCACTTTTTTTTTTGGGCTGGACAAGGCATTTTTTTGGCGGGCACGGGCTGGCATACCGGGCTATTGGGCATCATGAACACCCCTAGTAAAAATATATAAAATCAATTATCTCAATATTCAAATTGGAATTCTGTTCTCATAAACTCTGATCTAGCTACTTGTGGAGGCTTTTACTAAGCATGTAATCATCAGCAACGAGAGGAACAATTACTAGCAATCTCAACGAGAATCATATTGATTTCATAATCAAGAACTTATGTACTCCATGTAATTATCTAAACATATTTGCAAATTTCATGTTGCAAGTTGATCATAAACACTTGTGACAATTTTATAGATGCATCTTTCACTTATAGAGTTACTTTGGTCCACATGGTGTCTAAATGGGCTCATATATAAAGCTAATATATTATAAATTTGCACCGATCCGATTTTGAGCATAGCTAGTGATGTTCTATTATTTAGTTCTTTTGAGAACAAGCAATATATAAAAATTCTTGAATCATATATCATTTTTAAAGAATCTTCCAGTTCTTTGATAAATGACAATGCACATTTTTCATGATATTTTGCGTCATTATGATCCGGGATGATTTGACCGGTCATGCCAAACTATGAATGCATAAACTTTTAGTTTATTATAAAATTATTCTTAGTTATTGGTAAACTTATTGTTACCATGTTATATTATTTATTTTTCTCCTTAATATTTTATAAGGAATATTTTATCAATTATAGATTTTATCTCCAGGATAATAAATCATAATATAACTTTTCTAGAGCATTATTTTTTATCTTTTACCCAATGGTAGAAATTTGTGTACTCATAGAAGGTTGAGCGCTACTGACTCTTCTAGAGCTTTTTTCAAAAGGAGTATGAGATATGAGGAATGACATTAATATTAATAATAACAAATTCCATCCATAATTCACACTTGTATTTCAATAATCTACTCCTCAAGTATGAATCATATAAATATATTTAACTTATTTCTATATTTCAAATAGAATGAATAGCATATAGTAAGCTAATAACATATCTTTAATTTGAAAATCCAAATGCTTCTTGATTCATATATAATAATAGATTTCAATCGAATTGAGTTATCACCTTAAGACCTTTTGATAAACAAATACTCTAATATATATAGTTGTTCAGGAACTAACATATATTGTTTTTTCACTATATGATATGCTTTACTTCTTGTTATGCTTTTTTAAAGTATGAAGTATATTTTTTTTTTCAAAACATAAAATTCTCTGGAAATTTCGCTATTAAAAAATTTTCACTTCTTTGTATATATTATGTAATGCTTCAAAACTTATTTATAAATTTATAAATTTAACAAAAATTTGCAAAAATCTATAAGAACTAAAATTAAACTATATAGTTACAAAGATTTAAATCATAAGCTTTCAAGGCTATTTATAAGTCATTAGTCTTCAAGATTCTATATAGTAAATATATATATTTTAAAAATCATAAGTCTTCAGGGCTTTAAAAATATCATAAGTTATTATTTTTATATCATTCAATAACATGAGTGCAACTGTTGGCCATTTAGTAATAGGAAATTATAATATTAATAAATATCAAATTGAATGTCAGGAATATATGAGAATAAGATAAGAATAAAAATTGAATTTCAAATTAATTAAATGTAACATGAAATAAAGAGGAAAAAATAAATTTTTTTACTAACGCATCCTTCACTATATAGTCATTAGTTTTCTGGGCTACATTATTTATAATTCTAATTGTCATAATTTTTCTTTTATAAACAAACCATACAATGATCTTTTTCATAATCAAAACTATATAGCTTCAGGCCATCTAATAAAGAAAATAAAGATACGTGGCATCTGGCTATTTAATTTCAAAATAAAAAAAATTAAAGATAAAATTTTATGTTATATAGCTTCTAGCCAATTAATAAAATAATAAAAAAATTTCATATTTATGACTTATGACCATAAGATAGAATATCAAAATTATATGGATGCGAGCCATTTAAAATTATATAGAAAAATTATATATATATGGCTTTTTGTAATATCCTAGTTTTTATTTTAGGTTTTAAAAAAATATTTAAAAAAATATAAAATATAATAATATTTTATTATTATAATATAATAATATTTTAGTAATTAAAAAAAAACATAATCGGTGGAAAAGGAGGTAGCATTAAAGATGAAGAAGGAAACTTGGGAGAGAAGAAGTCAATGAAAGAAGAAAATTGGAGATAGGGTGGTTGGAGGATAGAATGAGATGGAAAATAAAAGAGAGAATGGGAGGCAAAAGATGTGGGTGCATGGGAGAGAAAGAGGGAAAGATAGAGAGAGAGCGAGAGAGAGATAGCAAGAGCGAAGCTACGGTCTTTTTGAAGGAGAGGACAAGCTTTGGAGATAATTTAAGTACATAAAATTACTTCTTTTCATCAAACTTTCTTCATAAACACTTTCTATATATTTTGCGCTATCTAATGACAGTATTATTATAGTAATTAGGAAAAATTTTAAGACTTATATGCGGCATAAGTTTTGAGTTTTGACGAGTGTTAACCATAATATTGTAGCTTTATTATAATAGATCATTTCTATCGGTTTAGATTTGTCCATTTATCGGTTTTTAGTATTTAACTTAATTTATTTAGTTGAAAATCTGTTGTTTATGAGATATATCATACTTGTCTCGATCAAAATTATGTAAATAATTTATTTGAGTTGTTTAACATATTATTAAGATTTTAATTGATTTATTTTTATTTATTGGATGACTGGATGTTTTAAAATAATTATTTTAACTGAAAGAGTTTATTATTGTGAAGAAAAAGACATATAGTAGTTACACTAGCTATTAGAATTTTGAGTGGATTATTTATTTATAAATAATTGAGTTACTATTGAATCTTTGATGTTTTTATTTTGAGGTTTAAACTTTAAATAGAATTTTTTGAATTTAAAATATCATAATTTCATATTTGAGAATTTTAGAGAATTCTTTTTATTAAAGTGAATAATCCAGAGGATGGAATTGAATATTTTAGCTTGTTAGGAAAATTTGTAAGTTAATTCTAAAATACTTAATTTTGGGTTATGAGAGTTGTGGGACTTTAGAATAAAAATTATTAAATTAGAAATTTAACTATATATATAAGCTTAATTAATTAGCTTATATTCATATGTGATTATATTAATTTGTGGTTATATTAATTGTGTAGATTAATTATTGATTTACTGGTTTGAGAACGGGGTTGACTTTGTGGTAATTCTTTTTATAGCCTTGGCTAAAGGTAACCACTTTCTACTTATTATGTATGCTTGTATGATGTTTGTAAGTGATTTCGAATTATATGAGATTCTTGAAATGCCATTGAATTGTTATTTGAGCAATGAAAGGCATCATTGTTGAAATTACCTTGAGATACTTTATGTTATTGAAAAATAGTATGAAATCATGAATTTATAAATTTGTCATGTGGAACAAGAATTTATTGAGAAATGGTTTGAGGATTGATGTTGATTATTGAAAATTTGAAATCTCGATTTTGGTAAATGTGAAAGTTATTATGTTATTAGTAAATGACTATTCTCATGAGTATAAATACGAGAGGGGATGGTGAACGTTGATTAGTAAGAGACATGTTATAGGGAGAATAAGGGCATTGTACATATTATAGAGGTAATAAGGTGGGAGAATGCCAGACGTACACTGGTTGATCCTTTGGCCCTATCATGTGTTGTAGGGTGTATGACACCCCACTAGTGGACTAGAGGGGGAACCCATGGTCCGATCTTGTGCTCTGTGGATTTTGGCCTGTTCACATCACTTGATCGGTGAGCTTATTATGTTGAACTACCAGTCACATGGGACAGTTCTAGCCCATGGGTTCAGTCAGAGGAAGTAAGGTGTAAGGAAATAAGGTGGAATTGAGAGTGAGATATTGTATTTTGATGTGTGTGTGTGTGTGTGTGTGTGTGTGTGTGTGTGTGTATAACCATGTGACAATTGTGAATGTTATGATTTTAGTAACTTCCACTTGACACCTCTCAAACACTTACTTGTATGCCTAATGAGTAGGATTGTTGGTTACTGAGGCTTTTGTCTCACCCCGTGGTTTAACATTTTCAGATAATAGCTCTAGGGCTGGTCCGTCAGGGAAGGTAGCGAAGGCTTAGCTATCAAGTTTATCTTGTATAGCCTCCTTTTTGTCATGTGATGACTATTGTATATTGCCACATATAGCTCTTTTTGCATACTTTGATTTAATTGAGACTTATGGTTTTAGTTACTTTTGTTGCTGGGTTGATTGGGTCTGTAGGTTGTGAACCTACAATGACTTTTGAAAGTAGTTGATTACTATTTGTTTGGACAAATTTTATTCAGAAAATATCATGTTATGGGCTTAGAGATGAATTGTAATGTGTTGGCCCAAGGCCCAATTATTGTGAAATATTATTAGTTACGGTATTCATACAATTTGCTTAGTAAAACTCTTATAATCATGATAGACATTTTGAATAATTAGTTCAGGTCTTTTCTATCATGATTAACATTCTTAGCGAATCAAATTTCTTTTTCTAACTATGGTAGCGTTTTCAAATATTATATTAAGATTCTTTTCTACCATGGTTAGTGTTATTAAATTTGGAGTTTAAAAAGGTTAGTAACAGGTTGGAAATAACTGATGTTATATTTTGAAAAGGTTGAAGATAACCGATGTTACATGTTTAGCCATTTAATAAGATAACAATAATCAAATATAAATGGCTTTTAGCCATAAGATGAAAAATTTATACCTAAATACTTCTAGTTATTTAATAAGATAAAATATCAAATATTTATGGCTTCAAGCCATTTAAAAAAAAAACAGAGAATTAACCATATAGAAAATCAAAATCTAGGATAATCTAAGCCATATAAAATATCAAATATATATGGCTTTCAGCCATAAGATAAAAACTTAAAGTTGTATAACTTCTGGTTATAATATAGAAAATCAAAATCATATAGCTTTTAGCCATTTAATTTGAAAAGAATAGAAAATCAGAGTTATATGGCTTCTGGCCATTTAATCTCAATGAGATGAAAACTTAGAATTATATGACTTTTGACCATTTAACTTTAGATGGTAACTCTTAAAAATACTGCTAGTATCCATTGAAACTTCAGATTCCATCAAAATAATGACGTTAGGTCAGTAAGGAAATAGAAAGGGAGGAAAAAAAAATCCTCTCATCATAATTAGTTTGGAAGATATAATATCTATATGAAAATTAAATTATAACACTAAAAAGTAAAGCAAAATCTTCAATCATAGCCATGGAACCCGATGTTTAAAACAACGGTACATAATCCTTTTAATTCCATATAATGGTTTAGATTATCCTAGATAAATTGAATAGGAATACAAATATTCTAAAACACCATATATATGATGCTCGAGGTATTTTTATTTGAACAGAGCAAATAATACTCTAGAAAAATAATAAAGATGATGCCCTAAAATTATGATGGAGTAGAAAAGTATATTATACGCACCTTGGTTAGAACTTCATGCTGATAACGTGTTATAAATAAAGAAGAAATATAGAGAAGAATCATACAGAAGAAGAGAGGATCAACAAGAGAGAGTATTTCTCATTCCATTCAAAAATGCTCAATACATTATACATGGCCTCTATTTATAGGTACATCTTTACACTTTTGATAGAATCTATAAATTGCATAATAATATGAGATAATTGTGGGATATAGGGATAATGAGAGATATTAGAGATTATAGGAGATAATGGGAGATATATGGACATCCACAAAAATATTATTATATTCATAACAAGAATCACTTTTTCAGAAAATTTATTCTTTTAAAATCTATTCTCAAAAATCATTTTTCTCCCATAAGCTATTTTCCAAACCATAGTTTGGTTTTTTCCAAACACTCCTTTAATCCTGAACTTGCTCTTGCTTGTTCCGTTACTACAAAGTAGGATACTTCAAATGCTCTTAATGGAAAGAATGTAAATGAAAGATCCCATTGAATTATTGAATTGGGTCTATAAATCTAAGAAATAGTGAGAATTCTTTATCTTTAAGATGCCGCCTTTTGGACCCATACCTCAATATGAACACGCAACACTCGAACTTAGGGGATAAATATGGTTTTTTGTCAGTTCTCATAACCCTTGTTCGCAACAGACCCAGACTTCGGACCCTAATGACGGGTACTAAAATATGGGTTTTTGCACTTTCATAACCTTTTCTGCTTAGTTCTTATTTAGGTAAAAAGATACGATTTTTTGTCAGTTCTTATACAAAATCATTTTTGGCCCATTTAAACACTCGCAGCAATCTAGCCAACCATTTTGGCCTAAACAATCTTGAACTCTTGCTTGTTCATAATAAGCTTGCCCATTAACCAATTTTGTCCTATTTAAAATTGGGCAAGATGCTGCTTGTTGGACACATACTTGTAGCCTAACATTTTGGCCTATTTAAAAATGAGTTAGGCAAAGCCAAACTAAACTCGTCAACAGTTGAACTTAGGAACTCAGACACCAACTTGATGGGCAGGCCTAATCGAAAAAGGCTTCATAGCTGATGCTGATCCAATGACAAAAGAAGTTGGTAGGAAAAGTATTGCATAATTAGAGAGTGCTTAGAAGGGGAGAAAGAGAAGGGAAGAATAAGAAATGATGGGAACGTGCATAATCCAATCAAAAGAAAGAAAGAAAGAAAGAATGAAAAAAGCCATAAATTAACTCGCACGAAGTCAAGTAGAAATTGCCTGTAGAGATAGAAAAGAAATTGCACATATGGATCAGAACAGACATGACTCTCCCTCCACAACCATTCGAGCAAAATATGATTAATCTACACAGTCTAGACAAAGAGCAAGATATAAAAATGTAAAATTTTATTTAAAATATGGAAAGATATAAAAGACCCTAAACCCTGAAATGGGCCCTACATTGTGGTTTTATGAACAACTCCAACAATGTATCTATAGTCTCAAGCAAAATCAAACAAAATCCAGATAGGGACAACTTGAAACAAAATTAAAGGTTGACATAATCCTTGTTTTAATAATTAGTGGAAAGTCTTCTTTAGTAGGAGACAAATCCAACAATATATAGTGTCAGTAAAATCGGGCCCAGCTTCTCTCCGCTGATATTACCCTCCGCTGCCCCTCTGCCACTGAAAAACAGCAATACGTTTGGAATATTTTGTGAAACGCGGAAGGAGTGATGTGTTGCGGTTCTAAAACGCAAGTTCTCAATCAAGTGGTGAACCCTATTTAATAAAAAGCTTTTAAAAATATATTACTTCTAATTATTAATATAAGAGCTAGTTAAAGATTTAATTTGGTCCTAAACATAATATCTCAATTTACTTGGTCTTCAATATTTATTTATTTTGCCTTCAAATAATCCTTATATTAAACATATTAAAAAATTACTATCAAGAGGTAATTCAGATATACATAATTAATAATATATTTTAAAAAAGATAATATCTATTTATTATAACTAATTAACTTAGTAACAAACTTATTTAATATTCACAAATTAGTTATTTAGTTTTTATATTAAGGATTTGGATAGTTACTGAAATTCTCAATGAAAATATGAAATTAATAAATATAATTATCTTTTAATAAATAATAATATCTCATATTTAATTGACCTAACTTATCAATATCTTTCAACTTCCATTTTTTTCCCCCAAATTTTATGTTAACGTGATTTCTATAGTTTTGATAAATCTGATTTCATATGTGTAACAATTAATTTTGACTAATTCAATTGAAGGTAATATACTTTTTTTAAAAAAGGAAGAAAATTTAGGTCAAATTTCTTATGTCTATATGTCAAGTTTTACAATCATATATGATTATATGTTTTTCTTTTGGTTTTATGTAAATTTATAATTATAATTAAATATTTTTTAAATACTAATATTTTAATAATAAGATGTATAATTAATTATATGTGATTAGAAAACTTGACATAATGAATATAAAAAATTTGATCTAACTATTGTTAAAAAAATTATTTAATGGGATTCATTACTTAGTTTATATGGCTTTTTTAGCAAAGAATTTTATTAGGTTAAACAGGAATATTTTTTTAAGATGAAAATAGAATTTGCTGATGATATCCTCCCAATATACATCTAACAATCACCGCATCAAAGACGAGATTGGCTTCCTCCTTTTCTTTAATTCAGGGCTTGGGATTTTAGAGCCATCGCACATCGCTTCCTCTGCTGTTTATCCGCAGCGGAGGGGCAGCGAGGGTAATGGTAGAGGAGAGAAGCTGAGCCTGTAGAAAAAGGAGATGACACAGAAGAAATAACAATAGAATGGAAACAAAGCAGAGAGCTGCAGAAAAAGAAGAAGGCATAGAAGTAGTAATAAAGAAGCCAAGGCTACAATCTTTTCTTCGTAGAATCCCATATCCTATAGTCCCCTAAAAGTCGTCTGCTCCAAACCTTCAAACTCAACCCTGCCCTTCCCTTCAAACTCATTCTTACCTTAACGTCTCACCTGTTATCTTACCTTTAGCCCTAGTTACCAAACAGCCAGACCCACCTCGGCAATGGTAGTTGGCACCACCGTCTCTCTCCGGTGACTGAATCTGTGCTCACTCGGTCCTCCTTCCCTCCCTCTGCACTTCGTTCTTTTTGTCAACTCTTGAGTTTGTCTCCATTCTTTGTTATTCTTAATTTCGTAACTTTTTTTTGTGCTCTATGTGCATGGATTCTTGGATATTTGTTTGTCTAACCAAAAAATTTATTTATTTATTTTTTTGGCATCTAGCAAAGTTTACCCGTAACCTACATGATAATAAATGTGGCCTGTAACAACCCCCGTAATTCATGGTAAATAAACATTTTTTAAAAGGGTAATTACTTTAAAAGGCTAACCATGGTAGGAAGGATAAACATAATCAAATAGAAATCTACCATAGTCAATAACAAACCAAATCGTTAACAGAGTAGTAGCTACTGTTCTAGAATAGTAAAGATAGTTAATCAAATCAGAAAGGATCAACATTTGATTTTCCATGTATATATCAAATCCATCAGCAATACTCTGGAATCTCAACTACAATTAAGACCAATTGTAAATGGGCTAGGACATTGAAGTCCACCAAAATAACTACCACTACTGCCCATTATCAATTGCAATCAAAATAACAATCACATATGACCAAAAAGGGCTCCGCCCAATAGTACAAGTCTAAAATGCAGCGGAAAGGCTATGATAATGTTAACTAAAACAAAAAGGCTCTAAAGTTTGGCAATATACATCAGTCAAAAACATGTATATCAAAATAGAGGCTATACAGAGTGGAAAGGAAAACTCAAGCCTCGGATACCTTCCCCTTGGAACCAACACCTGAACCCTCGCCTGAAAAATGTTAAATAACCACGGGGTGAGTCAAATTGACCCAGTAACCACAATTCCAATTCAACAAGTATCCAGGGAGTGATTACAAGATAGCTAAGCGGGCAAAGTACAACTTCAAATAATATATAAGTTAAACATCTTTACAGAAAACAATATATAATAATTCAAAAAGTAACTTGCATGCATAGAACTTCATCAACCATCCTTATAACCTCCTTGTAACCTCTGACAGAACCCATGGGCTATTCACACATAACAGGATTCATCTCTTTTACAAGACTGCACCAAGCTCTCCAATAATGAGGTGTAACTCGGCCAAAAGTTACAGAGCTCATATCGGACCATGGGTTCCCTTTCCTTGGAATATGGAAAGGTGTCATGTCCCTTGGGCTGACCCTTGACCCGGCCAAAGGAAGGGTGATACCGAGGGCCCTAAGAATGTTAATGCCAACCACTGGGCGCCAAGTGGCGGCTATACCACGTGGTATAAATAATCAGACCTCCCACAACTACATTTCAGCACAACCAACACAGCCCAATCCAACCATCCAATTTCACACAATTTCATATCCATAAAGTATTCTCATATTCAATAATCAAATTTATTCAACATCAACAAGATATTCATAAGCTGAAATAATTCATGCCCACTTAACTAATAAATTTATCAAAACTTAAATCTTGATATAGATATATAAATTACTTTTCATACAGAAACCACCATAACACATATTGAGAACATTTATAATATCAACACATGCTTATAATCACATCAACAAGCATACAAGGTAAATTAGAAAGTGGTTACCTCAAGTTCTTGACACAAGAACTAAAAGTAGGAGGATTCAAGACCCAAGAGCCCAAACCAAGCTCACTCTACAATAATAAATTGATAAACATATATTAATATAAAAAGACTAATTAATATAGCATTAAAATAGTTTATTAACTAAATCCCCATAATTGGCTTATCTAAAAATTTATCCTTAGGAAAAATAATAATTCATCTATTCTTCCAAGTGACAATTCCTAATACTTCCCAACTCTATTTCTCTCATTCACATCATTAATAAGAATATTTCCTTTAAATCATCTAAAAATCTCCAAAAAGTGCTTACTTTAACTCTTAGAAAAATAACCATATATCAACTATGCCTTCAATCATTATTAAAATCCTATTCCCTTCTTCCATTAATCATTTCCCACTGATTAGAATCAATAACTTAGAATATTTTCCTCAATTTCCTCCAAACACCCAACTTCCACTAATTAAAGTCTCTCCAAGAATCATCAACATTACTATTTCAACAACAATCCTCAAAGTTTAAGCATTGGATCCTCAATATAACCTCAAGTGAACTCAATTAAGAGATAAATTTCGAAATTAATGTCATCATTAATACAAATCACAATTTCCCAACCAATCCCTAACTCACATTGCCTCAAATCAACCATCAACTAAAAATCTAAGTCATAAGGTTTCTATTCTAACCCCATAAGCTCCATTAATATCATCAAAATGAGTTAGAAACCTTAAAAATTAAAAAAACTAACAAGCCCTAATAAACTTTATTTCAGCCATAAACTTACAGAAATAAAAAGAAAAAAGCTAAATAAAAATAGTAGGATGAAAATAGCTCATCTAAATATCTTATATGTACCCAAGTAGAGCCCTTCCTTTCACACACTCACACTACCTCTCGCCCCCACTCATTGTCGCGGCGCTGCGTGGATGCGGACCAGAGGAAAGAACAAAGCGGAAAGGGAAGGGGAAAAGCGGACGAAGGGGGGAAAATAATAGTGGGTCACGTGATCCACCATATATTCCAATTTTCAATTCATTTTTTTTTTTGAAAGCCACGGTCTAATGGGGTATTACCCCCCCTCCTTCCCGCTGGCAGTGGGTGGCCCACGTGCCACCCACTTGCCTTTTTATTTTATATATATATATATTTTTTTTTTTAATTTTTTTTTATATAATTTTTTTTTAATAATTTATATGTATATCACAGAAACTATGATTTACAATTTATTCAATAAGCTTTCATATTAAGTATTATGAATTAAACTCACCCATATAACCTAAATCCTATAATAAGATAAAGGAAAAAAAAAATGGAATGTTACATGGCCAATTGATGTCTCTCTAACCTTCATGACATTGTTAATTTAAAGATTTTTGCACTTGTTGTCCTCCATTCAAACTTCGCCCATCACCAAGTGATAAGCAATAAATCTTCCTGTGGACAATCCAGATTTTAAAAAATTATTTTAACAGGTACAAAGTATATATTGAATAAAAATAAATTCTTAATTGGTTGGTTTGCAAGTCAAAATATTTTCTTGACATGCTTCTATTTTCTAGATCTAAGTAACCTTTAGCTTCGAATTTATGTTAGGATTAGTGATGTTCCTAAACTATTCTTGTCTTACTTTTCTCTCTCTATTTATAGTAATCTTTAGTTGGATCTGTTCTCTTTTTCTTATTTCAAAAACTGTGTATAACCTTTTTTGGTTTTACGTTTTTCAAACTCCTAAATAATTCTGCACGTCTATTAGTTCTTTAACAATTAGATCAATATAAATTCATTTGTTATCGTTTAATTTGTATATAATTTCACTTTAGATTAATTTGAAAATTTTGTGTACAATTTATGCAAATATTCAAGTTATGAGACCAACTTTATTTTTCAAAAAGGCCAGCTAAAACGTGATATTAAACCTTGAATATGTCTGATAAACAAGTGAAATATCATTTAGTGTTTGATATAATCTGGAATATGTCTGACAGTCATGATTTTTTGTAGGATTTTTATTCAACATAGTTGATGAAGAGAATTATTAGATATAATTTGAAAAATTCAAATTATGTATTTATCATACCACAGTTTTTAATGTTACTAATGTTCATAGAGAGAAATTTAATAATCTTCTAGTTTTTGTTAAATTGAATAAGACAAATGTGGAAGAAGAAGTTAAGTATCTAAAGTTATGTCAAAATATACCCAATATCATTTATTTTTTTTATACTGATGTGTATGATATTAATAGAAAACAATATGTATTCTTGAGCGATATGGATTATACTTTGAACTACTTTGTCAAAGAAAAACAATATGAAAGAGTTTTACTATGATGACAATCGCACAAGATTACTGTTAGGTTTAATAAGGTATGCATGAACTTTCTATTATTTAAAAATTTTATGAGGATGTATGTGTGTACATATATTATTTACTCTGGTTTTGTTTTCTCTATGCAAGGATATGGTTCAAGGTTTATATGATATGCGTAAGTTAAAAATAATTTATGACAACCTTAGTCCATTAAACATCATTGTGGTACCAACCTACGGCATTGATGCTAATGATGAACAAATGCAATTTTCTGAAAAAATATGCAACTTGGAGAAGTCAAAATAGCTTAGAGGAAGAAGTACTCATCTTCATCCAAATAATTGTATTCGTAAGTAGTTTAATAAAATTTTTGTTTTTTTTAAACATTTGTTTATACTAGTAATATGAAGTTTTTCATTAATATTATTAACATAGTTTGAAGCCAATGAAGGTAGCTATTACTGGCAATGTCCAGAGCAGAGATTTGGGTCATATGGCTAAGGGCTAAAAGTAGATGTTTTTAATTTAGGATGCATATTCTTTTTTTACATCATGAAGAAACATCCATTTGGATCATGACCCTTCCTCTTTACCTGCTAGCCTCTTCTATTCTCCTTAGCTGTGCTTTTCTTAAAGGATGTCTTTGTGTTGTTACTGAGCCAAATGGATGTTTCTTCATGATGTAAAAAAAGAATATGCATACTAAATTAAAAACATCCACTTTTTGCCTTTGGTTGTATGACCGAAATCTCCGCTCTGGACGTTGCCAGTAATAGCTGCCTTCATTGGTTTCAAACTCTATTAATAATATTAATGAAAAACTTCATATCACTAGTATAAACAAATGTTAAAAAAATAAAAATTTTATTAAACTACTTACGAATACAATTATTTGGATGAAAATGAGTACTTCTTCCTCTAAGCTGTTTTGACTTCTCCAAGTTGCATATTTTTACAGAAAATTGCATTTGTTCATCATCAGCATCAATGCCGTAGGTTGGTACCACAATGATGTTTAATGGACTAAGGTTGTATGAATTATTCTTAACTTGTGCATATCATATAAACCTTGAATCATATCCTTGCATAGAGAAAAAAAGAAAATCGAGAGTAAATAATATATGCACATACATACATGTATGCCCTCATAAAATTTTTAAATAATAGAAAGTTTGTGTATACCTTATTAAACCTAACATTAATCTTGTGGGATTGTCATCATAGTTTTAAAACTCTTTCATATTGTTTTTCTTTGACAAAGTAATCTAAAGTAATGCTCAAGAACCAAATATTGTTTTCTATTAATATCATACACATCAGTATAAAAATAAATGATATTGGGTATATTTTGATATAACTTTAGATACTTAACTTCCTCTTTCACATTTGTCTTAGAATATTTAACAAAAACTAGAACATTATCAAATTTTTCTCATGAACATCGTTAACATTAAAAACTGTTGTATGATAAATATGTAATTTGAATTCTTCAAATTCTATCTAATAATTCTCTTCATTAGCCATGTTGAATAAAATTCTACCAAAAAAAATCATGACTATCTTTAGACATATTCTAGATTATATCAAACACTGAATGATATTTACATGTTTACATATTTTATATTCAAGGTTTAATAGCATGTTTTAGCTGGCCCCTTTCAAAAACAAGGCTGGCTTCATAACTTGAATATTTACATAAATTGTAAAAAAAATTTCTCAAATTAATCTAAAGTCAAACCATATACAAATTAAATGATAACAAATAAATCATTAAACTATTGTTCCTACTATGTGAAAATAATTATACAACTCACTAATTTATTCAGTCTAACCATTGATAATAGCTGAAATTCATAGCTCACACACAAAGGCATTTCATCAAACACCTTAAGTGCAACAATAAAATCTCAAGAAATAATATTAATAAAGCAACAACCACCCATTTAATCTCAACTTTTCAGATTATAACAATTAGCATTCATCAACGCGTAAAGATGCAATAATAAAATCTCAAATTTTCATATTATAACAAATTATAACAATAGACATTTCCTTATAACTATTGATTCTAATGACTCAACAAACAAAACAACTTATAAATACCTTTGTGAAGACAAGCTAACCACAAGCTATAATGCACCACCAACACCACGGCGAGCTCAGAGACCGAGCTGAGGGCAATGTGAGCTGAGGTGTGATCTGAGGGACCGAGCTGAGGGCAGTGTGAGTTGAGGGACCGAAGCTAAGGGTGGCGTGAGCTCACGACGAGTTGGGGTAGACAAGCTCGCGACGAGCTAGGTGACCGAGCTGAGGGAGAGGAGATTGCGAGCTAAGGGAGAGGAGATCGAGCTGAGGGAGACGACAGGAGAAAGGAAACAAGCTATGGGAGAAAGACAGAGAGCTGAGGGAGAAGAGTGAGCTATGAGTTTGAGAAAAAAGGGGAAAAGGGACCTAGAGGGAGAGATTTGGTGCTTTTGCGGCCAAATTTTTTTTGAAATCTGATAACCATACTCGTCTGGTTTGGATGACCATGCTCATCTGTTATGTCCAATAGACGAGTATGGGCCTTCATACTTGTCTGTTCTAGTTGAACAGACGAGTATGGGATGCTATTCTCAATTTCAAACCAAAATTGGGGATGAAAATAGACTGTTTTGTAGTGGTGACAATTCTCATTCAACTACACAGCAAATTAAATAACACCACATATAAGAATAAGGGAATGATTTTTAGAGCGCACAGAGAAGCAGATGGTTTCACGTACTTCTGCTCAATTGTCAATATAACAAAAAAGGACATATTAAGGTTTAGAACCCATATATTCTACTTGTTTATTTAGTAAGCCCCGCTTATTCAAATGGGCTTGGGCTTATTCTATTCCAACAAAGGTATATTTGGTATAAAACCCAATATCTCCCACTCATTTCGTAGATTGCTTATTACAAGTACAGTCTCTTTCTTTTCCTTCTTTTCATGTTAGGGTAGGGACTTTGCCGTGACTACATGGACATGATGTTATATTTAGGTGATTGTATTAGAAATCCTTTTCATTGGGATCGGCAGAGCGGACTTGTTGTCAGTATTATGCCTCATGTCCTAAATTTGCCTATGTACATTTTTCTCATAGCTAATCTAATCCCTTTTAAGGCAATTTAAAACTCAGATTGTCTTTATTGTATATGCATAATATCCACACTTATGAAGTCAACAAAATGATATTATAAGGGCCATGTTTTGGACACCAATATAGATATGTATATTCCAAATAATCTTCTTTTCACCCATTTATCACTTTGATAGAAAACAACCGCTTTCCTAACAAAAATACCTTTAAATCACATCAATCACAACCATATGATATATGCTAGAGTAGTTGTCACTGAATCATATCGCTATGATATTATCAAAATTAAAAAACATCAATAAAAAGATTGTTCCTTCTCGAGAGTCACAAACTAGTAGTGGTAAGACCAAAGCTCTTGTATCATGAGAACAATTTTGTTTTACAAAGGATTGTGCAGGCTTATTTTGGAGGGGTTTCCACGCAGGTTGTGCTCCTAACCAATGTAGAAGTCAAATAAAATTTAACTTTCTACACTAGTTAAACAAGGTGTAGAAAGTCTAATTCTATGACAACTTATTTTAAAAAAAACGTCATCGGTCACACACTCTATGCCAGTTAAAAAAATTTGGTGCAAAATGTTTAATACTACTACAATTTATTTATAAAAATGCCATCACGTACTCTTTCATTACTGATTCCCTTTTAATGAACTACTTGGTCTAATACTACATCTATTCCTTAATAAAAGATCTAATTGATTAATTTGGGGAGATTAATTAGGAAACTAAATAAATTACTTTAAAGTGTTTGTATTTATCATTTTTCTCTAAACTAATTTACCTGACTTATAAATTGATATATAATCTAATGATACTTAACATATGCTATAATTAAGTCATTTATTTAGCTTCTTTAACCTCCCTAAATAAGTCAATTAGGTCTTGTATTAAGGAAAGGATGGAGTACAAAATTTAATTTAATGAGAAAAAATATCTCTTCAAAATTATTATTTGGAAATTTCTAAGAGGGAAGAAATTGAAGAAATCCAAAGAAGAGAAACAGAGCAAAGTACAATGAATTGCGCATTAGGGTGCGGTGGCTACTTGAGAGCTATAAGCCGGAAGCTGCCAGTGCGTGATATAAGTGTGCCTTCCATGAATTTTCTCTAAATCTCTTCTGTCTCTCCTAAAAATCTAAACTCATAATATCTTATTTTTGTCTTCAGAGATTTAATTATGCTTTGCACTTGCCTTTTCTAAGAGGATTATGTGCATTAGAAAGAATCAAACTACGATCTGTTGATAGGAAATTAGTGATAACCTCCTAAGTTTTCCAGTTCTGGTGTTTAAGATTAGAAGTCCTAACATGGCCCTTTGATGAGTAGAAGGGTGTGGCCTTACCTGGACTTGATCTTGATCATCATACTAAGTTAGCTTTGTCTGTTAGAGCTAATAACCCTCCTTAGTCTACTAGTGGGTGATTTTCAATTTTAAATTAAATAATATCCAAATATGGATGGCCACCCACTAAGGTCAAAAGAAACTAGAGTTAGGAAAACAGGCCGGCTTTGTAGGGTTAGTGAGTTTAAAAGGGCCGGCCGTGTAGGGTTGAAATTTGAAAAATACCCCAATTTACTAGGCTCGGCCCTTAAACAGACAGGCTCAAGGCCAACTCACGGGCTTTCAGCCTGTTTAATAAAAAAAATTTCATTTGTCATATTTTTCATATGTTTGATCAAAAAATGAAAATGAACCAATAAAATTACTAGTAAAAAAATATAAATAGGAATAAGACTAAGTCACAAATACAAAAGATTGTCATATCTAAATGTCCATTAACATACCAAAAATCTAAAACATCCATTAGACATAATAAGTCAATGACATTAACATCCAAAAGTTCTATTAAAAGTAGACAAACGTTTTCACTAAAAAAAGAAAAGGACAAACACTATCATCACTATCATTAATTGTAAGAGTATTTGATTGTGCTTCACTAGTAATAGGTTGTTTTTAACTGCTAAAAATATCAATGATTTCTCAGGCTTTAATTATGAAAATCACTTTACTGGGCAATTTCATGAGAAGTCTGAAATATCTTAGCACTTTGAATTGATCCATAGTATGCTTTTAATGAGCTAACTATGTCATCTTTTTTTTTGCTTTTGTTGAGGATAGTCTTCTTTGATTTTGTCTAGCTTGCTTGTTTAACTCTATTTAAATATATAGTAAAAATTATGATATAGTCACTATAAAACAAGTGTTAACTTATTTATTAAAATTTTATAACAGATATACAAATTAATATGTATCTGTTGATTCAATCATTATAATTTTTGTTTTAATATGGGGAATATATTTTTTTTATTTCAATATATAATTACTGGTTCAAATAAATACAAATTTGAAATTTGATTTAGGATGCAGAGAATATATTTTTATTTATTTTAATATCATTAGAGATTGAAGTGTGAGCTGAGAGTGAGTGAAAAACTAAAAGTGAAACTTAAAGAGGGAGAGTATGTAAAATGTTAGGGACTTAGGTTAGGGTAAAAAAAAATATAAATTAAAAAAATTATTGTTAGCAGGTTCAAACAAGCTAGCCTGCGGTCCTATAGGGTCGGCCCTTTTATCTTCGAGCCTTACAAGGCTGGTTCTTTTAGGTCCAAGTTTTCTTTGAAGACCCCAAATTATAAGCCCAGCCCTCAATTTAAACGGGCTTAAACGGGCTCGATTCGTTTTTTGGCTCTAAAAGAAACATCCTTTGAGATTCCAAAAAATTAAATAAAATAAAATAATGCTTTAGGCAACTTAGCCATCCTTTTATCGTATTTGTATGTATAACTCAATGATATCCTTTTTACTTACCAACGGGCTTCGTTCGACATGCGATGCACAAAATATTAATATTCTTAAACTTAAGCTTACGCTTATACTTTTTCAAATGTTGTTGACCCGAAATATTTTAAATTTTGAACTATAGTAGAATAAGTACAAGAAATCTTGGAAGTAAACCAATAAAAAAAAGCTACATAAAGTCTTATAACATATATTAAGAAAATTGAAAAATAACAAATCATATACAGTAGAGCAATCGTATTACTTATAATTTATAAAAAATGTAGCTTCGTATATATTTGATATTAATGGCATTAACGATTATATTTTTTATGCTATTTTTTTTTACTTATTGCTATGGGATTAATACAGTTAAATTTAAGTACTCCTTGCAGCTGCACATGAAAACTTTTTTTTTTTTGGTGAAATGCACATGAAAACTTTATAGTGCAAAATCAAATCCAGAACCCGTATTGCTAACTATACATGCAAAATAATGAAGCATCATTAATTGTTTTGCTTCAGTTTATCAGGATCAATATATATTAATGTAAATCATATAAAAATCTAAATCACTAATTATTTGTTTTTTTTCCATGAATTTTTTATAAATTAGTCCAGTTTTCAAGAAAAAGTCCCCATGAAATAATTTCTCACAAAAATTCCAACGATCCTATCTTACTCGTAGCTTTTTCTGTGCTCAGGATTTTTCTCCCGAATTTTCAAGGATTTTTTTCATAAACTGTCAAGAATTTCAACGATCCAATATCGATGGCTTTGAAAATGGAAGAAGGAGCAAAAGTTCAAAAGCAGTGTGGGGAGGAAATTGCGGCCGCTGTTTTGAAACGGAGAAAGGAACCAGAACAGTGAGCGGTTTTGAAAAGCATATGGAATATAGAAAAGTTACGTTACTCTTATTAGAAAAAATCCAATTTGACATACTTTCAAACACTTAACGTAGACATCTTTCCTAATCAGGATTCGAATTTTGGTAGGCTATATTGGGAGGGACTAGCATGTTCCAACAAACGGTTTCGATTAAACAAGTTCACGTGTGGATTTTATATTCATTTAAGGGCTGTGTGTGGTCCATAGGGTCCGAGCCCGAATGGACCACTTCGTATCAGCAGGACCAGTCACCATTGTCTCTCTGGGACCAGTTCCTCTTGCCGCTAACCTCTTCTTCGTCCCTTCCCTTCTTCTCATTTCGTTCACGTTTTTGGGGTGGGAATTGAAGCCATGAATAATAATGCCAATACAATTAATTTAGTGAGAGAGAGGAGCGAGAGACAGGTGCATTACCCAAGTAGCAGAACCCCGTGTGAATCAGCAAGAACCACAAAGTAAGACAAATTAAATAATAATGCCAATACAATTAATTTAGTGAGAGAGAGGAGGGAGAGACAGGTGCATTACCCACGTAGCAGAATCCCATGTGAATCAGCAAGAACCACCAAGTAAGACAAATTAAATAATAATGCCAATACAATTAATTTAGTGAGAGAGAGGAGGGAGAGACAGGTGCATTACCCACGTAGCAGAATCCCATGTGAATCAGCAAGAACCACCAAGTAAGACAAATTAAATAATAATGCCAATACAATTAATTTAGTGAGAGAGAGGAGGGAGAGACAGGTGCATTACCCAAGCAGCAGAATCCCATGTAAATCAGCAAAGACCACCAAGTAAAGCAAATTAAATTATTGTTGTATTTAACTTAGAATGGAGTTCGAGAGGGATAAGGTTGGCAGAAGGGAATCTGGAAGGAGGCTGAGGTGGACTATTGATAAGGTTGGAGTATGATGATAGTTTGTGAATATGTGCCTGGGCCCTCTTTTGTAAACAGGAGGGAAAAAGAAAAAATGAGAAAAGAAAGGATTCAGTATTCAATAGTATTTTAAATAAGATTCACTCCAATAAGAAAATTCATATGCTTAACAGAGACAAAATTAGGATGTCCCACTCTTGTTCTATATAAACCCTCGTGAACAGAGGCATAACTTACACTCGTCTCTTGCTATTTTCTTTACCGTGCCTCTGTACAATTTTCTCTCTTATCAGCTTTATCATCTCTCACAATATCATATCCTTCAAACATGGGTTCCATGGAGATCAACAAGATATTTGTCATATTCTTCCTTCTCCTTCTCACTGCCGGTAACCCTGGTTTCTAACCTGTTTTTAATTTTTTGGTTTGCTTAATATAACTTGACATAGTTTTTTTTTTCCCACATATTATATAACCTGCAGGTATAAATTTTATCATTGAGAGTTTTTAGTGACTACGTTCCTTCTTTAAGACCTCATAATAATTTTCTCTTTTAATTACCGCAATAGCTGCAGCTGAGATACCAAGGGAACAACCTATGGCCAAAACTTGTATTAAGCTCTATAATTTTCCTTCCTGCTCCGATGACCGATGCAGGAGGTCATGCCAGGCATTACATGGCTCCAGCGCTACGGGAATATGCAAGGATACTTCCTCTTGTGTCTGCACCTACCCTTGTCTTTATCTCTCATCACTGGAAATGTTAGAAAAAGATATCTAAAATCCTACTCTTATCAGACCATAACTATATGTGGTTATGGTAAACAGTTCTTTACGTTTATTTTAAGGATATATATGTCCGAAAATAACCTTGGGTGTAGATGTCGTCAATCATCGGCTTACTTTGGTGGTTCGTAGTAGCGTTCTTCTTTGGGTCTCAAAGCTTTGGCTTATCAGTTGGCTTCTACACCATGATACCTACGTGCTTCAAAAATATTGCATGGATGGAGCAGACGCATTACATGGTGGAAGACTTGGGCTATGGCCTATTTCTCATAAGTCAGCGTTTGAAAGGGCAGGCTATCAGATCCCCTTTGTTATCATGTTTTATGTTTTTACTTGTACTTTTGCTTTCGTTTTGGACTTCCCTTCATGTCAGTTAGTGTCTAGGATGGGAAGCCCTTTTATGGTGCCTAACGTTTTATTTTATTAAATAAATTGTCTGATTATCAAAAAAAAAGTTAGTGGTGGGTTATCCTATCGCCGATTAGGTAACTAATTAATTAATTTGTTTTGACTTGCATAGTAAACGTATTGAAAATATAAATGTACTAAGTAACTAATTTGTCATTTCCCTAGTTGAGTGGGGGGAAAATATCTTTAACAAATTAACAATGAAAAAAAACCGGACTGGATTGGCCGATTCAACCAAAAAACTGATAAACTAGTCTCCAGTCTGGTCTGGTTTGAAGAATGAACCGACTTCAAATTAAACCGAAATGAACAAGAAAAAACCGGTAAAAACCAGCAAAACCATTGGGGTGGGTGGGTTAATGGTTTTCTTTTCCTCCCCTTCTTCTTTACTCTTACCGTCTCATAGTTCATCGGAAAAGACATAAATATGGTTGAGAGAAGTGGTAGAAGCAGAAAAAATCATGAAAAGAAAGACCTATTTGGAACCCTCTTGTGTGCCGTTTCAAACCTGTGCTGGTGGAAGAGTGGAAGGCAAGGAAGTAGAGTAGAATGGATGTGCAAAAAGAGGGGGAAAAAAGTCACTGTTTATCTTCTCTGTTTCAGAAAGAAACAGAAATGAAGAGGGAGGAATGAATTTTAGAGTTTGAATGAGAAAGAAAAGAATCAAGATGTTTTAACTTTCAAGGAGTACTCGGCTGCTCAAGAGGAGAGAGGAAGAAAAAGCCAAAAAGGTGACCTTGTGATGGACATTCATGTGAGAGAGAGAAGAGACAAAAGTGTAAACTATAAAATAATAAAGAAATAAGAATAAGAATAAAAATTATATACATGAATATTTGTAATTAAATTATATTATTTTAATTATTACTAGTTTAACTCATTTTATGAAACATCCTTCTTTTAACCCCTCAAAATACGTATTTGGAAACGTTATGATTCGAGCAAATCATAAAACAAACCCGTAGATTGAAAATTTATAATTGATTCTTGGATTACTATTCATTGGTTGCACTCCAGATTTTCGATTCAAATTTGAAAAATCATAACTAATTTTACAAAAGTCATATGGAGGTGGTTCAAATTTCTACTTAAAGTTCTTTCAATACTCTTTAAGGAAAAAAAAAATATCAAATTAGATTTATACCAAGCCAATTTGTACAGTTTAATCCCTAAAAATCACTGTCCATTTAGTAAATTCTGGAACTTTCAGATTTCTTGCCTCAACTTGAAAATTCGTATCTCTTAGTATACACATCCAATTGAGCTGATCTACGTCTCATTTTAAATTTAAGATGTGTACTATATGCATGCCAAATTTCATGACTTAATTCATTCATGTAATAGGTCAAGCTAGAGTTGGAAGTTTACTATTTGAGGACCTACGTTTTATCTCTTAACCAAATCTTACTTTAATTCTTTTTTACTGTTTTGACATGCATAACTTGGCCTTATTCTTTCCCATTCATTCTCATTCATTTCTATTCATGCCATAAATATTCTAAAAAAATACATTGCATCCTTAGAATTCATATACATAATTTACATAATAGGAGAATTATACATAAATCCTTAACCAATCATTAATATCAATAATTCTCCACTTTCCTTTCCTTCCTTCTCATGTTCTCCCTCATGCAATCATTTTCCATCGTTGATTGACCTAAATGGTTGGTTAGGGAGGGATGAGATTTGGGAGAATCTTAGTAGCAAATAATAACCACCCAAACATACATGGCAAGCTTGGAATTTGTAACATGCTTGCAAGTTAACATCTTTATAACATAGTGACATGTTTGGAAATCATCATGCATTTATCATAAAATACATAGGCCTATGGCATATTTCAAACACATTCACAATAACAATACATGAGTTGAAAAAAATCATATAAACATAGAAACATGTCATACATGCAAGCAAATACCAAGCACATAAGAGGAGGATAAAGTTTGCTACATTGCACCATAAGTTTTCTCTTGTTTTTGAACTTGCTCCCTAAAGTTCCCAACCATCTAGATTTTGGTTAACTACATCCAAACCTTCTCTTGGATATCTCAAGGTGCTAATCATAGTCACAAGAGTCACATTACTCACTACTCACTAAGACCAAGACCTGGAAGACTTATGCCCTTAAACTTAATATCTTTTCCTTAATTTATAATGTAGTATTCTAGCTTTGTAAAAAAATTATTCTCTTAGGCCAATCCTATACAATTTTACCCAAGGAATCTAAATATGAAATTAGATTCATCAAAATCCAACTCCTTCCCCTAGTTTTAGGCCAACCGAAATTTGCCACTTAAATTCCAATTTTGATTCCAATGCTTCTAACTTCATTCTTTTATCCCATCCCTACATAATTTTCCATTCTAAATCCATTGGAAGCCTTAGAATCAACAAAATCACACCCTTGGCACAAGAACCAATCAAGTTGTGGCATCCTCTTTGGTTCCAAGGTCATGAAATTCAATAAATACGAAGCTAGAATCACTTGATTCGTGTTCCTTTCAAGCCTTTAAACATTATTCTAACATCAATTTCATCTTCCCCTTACCTTAGAAATTTCGTGTAACATACCCCCCAGGGTTTCTAGCTCTCAAAAACCATTAAAATTCATAACCAAGCTCAATAACAACAAGGGTAGTGAAAACTACATCAAAAACCATGAACGTACCTTGTTGTAGAGTTTGATCTTGCAGGGGTCACTTGGCCTTTCTCTCTCCTTCTTCTTTCTCTCTCTAGAATTCATTTTGCAAGAGTTTTCTCATGGTTTCTACAAGCATAGGATGAAATGAGGAGAGGGGAGGGGGTACTTATAGAGTTTAAGAATAAATCCCAGCCATTGATCTTGAAAATATGTAGCTTAATCTTGACCGTCCATTTTTCCTCTTTTTCTTGTGGTGACAAGTGTCCCTATGGCATCATGCTTGCATCATCTTGATAACATCATGCTCACATCATCAAGCCACATGTTTTTAATCTAACTGTAGACATGTCTTGCATTTAACCATACACGTGTCTTTCATCTAATTGTACACTTGTCTCTTCCATATCCCTCCATCATTTTGGAATTAAAATAGGAAGGAAATTAATATAAAATTCGTGCAAAATATATCCCTTAGACATGTTCTAGTATCATTTTCTCACCTCAAATAAATCCACATGGCATTATGTACCGTATGTACCGTATCGAGTACTTTTTTGGGTCCTGACTTACTTGGGACTACTGGGACATGTTCTAGTATCATTTTCTCACCTCAAATAAATCCACATGGCATTATATAACATGCCTAAAGAGGAAGTGATACTCTTCCCTTGTTCCTATTAAAATAAACTAATTATTAATAATATTTATTTCGGAGTAAACTTGAACGAATTCTTTCTACCTGTCCATGACTCTGAGAATATGTTTCCACGTACGAATATTATTTATTCATCAAGGGAAATTTCTCTAATTTTTCTTAAGTCCAAACTCAACCTCTAGACCATTGACTTTGATTTTTTTTTTCGATAGTGTATAAATAGGTTTTAAATTCTATTAAAGTTAACTTCTTCACTTTCTGGGGACAAAATTATTTTTAAAACCTGTGATAATTCCTCAAGTATTTTCTCCCATTTTCTTCCAATTATTTGAGGCCTCCCTATACTTTAAATAATTCATTTTCAACAATATTCAAAATCAGTCAAAACACTGGAAATTCCACAAATTCCTTCCAAGGGTATTTTCATCATTTTTAGCCTCATATGGGCCTATGAACCTTACTCCTATTTTTTGGAATTTTTTTTGAAGTATTCAACCCTTAACCTACTATTTTCCATTTTCTAAGATTTTTTTAGGATTTTCGGGCATAATTTTTATTTTTGCCCTTATCAGTCCAAAAACTTTACAAATTACGATTTTGCCCCTAGTTTGGCTTAATGCAAAATGCACCTCATTGAGGCCTCTGAAATATCCTTTGACTTATATTTATCTCTATTTTTCATTTCTAAACCCTAAGACTTATATTTATCTCTATTTTTCATTTCTAAACTTTCTCTTTTCTCAATCCCATAAAACATTCTCTTTGCGATTTGGTCCTTGGGAATCCCTCTGTCTTTCTTGTGAATCTCTAGGACCTCTGCTAAAAGAGTCTGGTAGCCTGCCTATTTTAGGCTAATTCTAGTATTTTTAAGCCTAAAATTTGAGATGTAACAGTTTAACCCTGATCTGACCATTTAACCCTTGATCTACTACTTTGACCAGCTTACTGTTTGGTTTGGTTTTTTGTTTCTTGCAAATTAAAAAGGGAAAAATTTGATCAAGAGTAAAAGTGCAAAAGTAAATTATACTACCCAAGTCCTATTGATATGACAGAGAAAAGATATTTTTTTAGTCCTATTTATAAGCCACATCTTTAAATTTTTCATATAAATGTACAATTTTATCATTCATTTATTATTATCATAGTATATAATGTATATTAAATAGGGATAAGGTTGAAAAGTTCTTGAATTTTAAGGCAAAGTTAATGAAGCTTAAAGTTTTTCTTGGTCTTTAGAAAACATGCTAGAAATAACTTATAAATAGAATCAAAGTATGTGATTATTATGTTAATTAATATGAAGACTTGAACTTTCACAATTCACACGATGCTTTAGTAATAATAAGTACATTGTATTATACCAAAAAATAATAATAACTAAACTATTTTCAAACCACAATAGGAGTAATGGTTTTTTCATATATGTATATAACATAAACACGTACAAAATTACACTGATTCATATTTTAACATTATCAAACCTAATGGGAGATAACTCTTTCAATTTTGCATTCACACAAATTTAAACTTAATATCTTATATTTAAGTGGCCATAGCATTTTCTAATAGTATTAATACCTAATATTGCCCATATGAATATTTTATTACCTGCTCAAGTTTTAAATATAAGAGTAAAGTGGTTTCTTTTGATCTTAAATATAAGAAATCAATCTATTTTATTTCACAACTTTTTTTCTCTTAAACTCTCCCTATTGATTACACATGCTAAGAGGGTTTTCCATCAAGGAAATAATTTCCCATACAAATTATTAGAAGGGATAATTTAGGGAAACAAACACATATTTTTAACAAATAACTAACTTAATTAATTTTTGTTATATCTACAAATTACTTGTCCTAGTTTTTACATTTAGAATTGAAAGAAGTATAATATTCATAATATGGGAACAAAGATATTATGATGAAAGATGTTTTATTATGAGATAAAACTTGCCATTTTTTCAGTATATTTTTAGAAGTAGACATGGTTGATCGAATACCTTTTTTTATTAAATGACAATTTTATTAAAAAAAATAAAATGAGATACATAAAAAGGCCTGAGTCTACTGAAATAGTAAAGGTCTAGTCCAAAAAACCCTGATAGAATACCTATCCATTTAGATACAACAAGAGGAGCAAAGAAAACACACCCCCCCCCCCCCCGGGGGGGGGAGAAAAGACAAGAAAAGAAAATCTACAGAATTTAGAAGATGACTGCAAAATAAAATAAGAATGCGTGGTGATGAGAACGAGTGATGAAAAATTTGCCCTGCTTGTTATAATTAAATTTTAAGATAATTCTAGGAGATCACTAAACGAGTGAACATACTATTTTATAATCTTGAGTTAAAAGTTTTAGTTTAAGATCCTTTAAAATAATCGTAGAAGTGATCTAGCTGCTTTGTTATTTGATTGTGCAGCTCTTATGGAGAAGTAAGAGCTCGAAAGATTCGGTGTTACAACACCCTTCTCCCTATCCAAGTGGATGGTCTGCGAAGCTGGGAGTTCTTGTTTTTTTTTTTTTTAATCCCTTTGTTAGCTGGCTCAAGGGAAAAAAAATTTTCATGATAGCTAATGGTTCCCGCAACTTGTGAAAATGCTATATTTTTGTTTATATTCATTGACCACCAATCAGAGACTAGGGAGAGCAGAAAAGTGCAGTTAGTGGAGCAGCCAGGCCGCAAGACAGTGAGCAGATGTCCTCAAGCTGTAAGAATAGGGCCTGTAAGTCAAGGTCGTCCCATATCTGCTGATGATATCCAGAAAGCAAAAATGCGTGCTGTATTTATGCAAAGCAAATATGGGGAACCAGGTTCATCTAAAGGAAGTAAAGAAGCAAAGACTGATGGTCTGAATAAACCTCAGACAAATCAGGCTCGTCTTGGGGCTTCCTTATCTAAAGTTCCAGTATCAACCAAAACTGATGAACATAGCCAACCTCTGTTGCTTCCTTCTAAAACTTCTACTATGAAGGATGCTTCTTCCGAATCATATTATAGAATGGATTTGAAGGAACCTTTCTGGTTGAAGTGCAAGCAGGTGCAAATCCCGTGGAAGACACCAGCAGGTACATATGCAACTTTTGTTGGTTCCATCCATAATCTGACTATAATATTAGCATAGAAAAAATTGGTGAATCTTTGACAGCTGAACATCTCACTATGACAGGGGGGTAAAAGATTGCAGCCTATATTAGGAGGTTTCTCGATGTCGGGTAGGGAGAGATATACCATAATTGAATCTGCGCAAATTTTCTTGGAGTATGATTCTAATGCTTCTTTGCAGCTTCATCTTTTATAAATAGTTTTTTGGCTTATATAAATAGAATTAAAGTGGTGGGTCTATGCACTTGCTCTGCATGTAACTTGGGCAGACTGGGCAATTGTATATACTATTTTTTATTAGTCTAAAAATTAGTAAAAAGATTGTTATTCAAATCTGTCTTCTGTTTTTATTAATCTCAAATACTAGGATTCTTGTTTAAGGGTCTTCTGTTTTCTGCAAACATCATCCAGTGGTTAAAATTTATTTTGTTACTGAACCTGTTTCTCATGCCTTGTTGGCATAATTATTTGATGATTTGATGGGTTGAATTTTCCAACCTACTATAAATGGATGGGATGAAGGCAAAGGCGAAGATCAGTTCATGACCATATCAAGTTCATTTCTATTACATTTTGAAACAATATAGATTACCATTTGAATTGCATGTGGATGATGGCTTGTTCGTGGTAATCAGATGCCTTCTATACCTTTAAACCTTTCCAAAATACATATCCCCAAAAGGCACGTAAAGAGTGATGACTTTGGCCAGTTTTATTACATGTTACCACATTCCTACTAAAACAAGCAAAGCAACAGGGGAGTTCCAAGCTTGCCAGGGATCACCAATCCACAAGTTATTGCTGCTTTAATTGTTGACAAGTATTGAGGTGAGACCGCCCAAATGAAAGACAATGAAAAATTTTGATTTTGATTGTTTTTAATATTTCACTAAGTTTTATCTTTGCACCCTCTCTCAGGGATCAGGTGAGTAATCATAAGAATGTTTTGAAATTTTAATAGTGAATTCATCTTCCATCACGCCTCTTAAACTCTACATAAGATGTCATGCATACCTGGAGAGTTGATCAAATTCAGATAGCCGCACAGAAGTCGATTACTTTCATACTTTGATAAACTTGGATTTGTTGTCTTACAGCAAATGCACACCGGGAGGAAAAACAGAGAAGGGAGGGAGGAGTAGTTCTCGGGTGGTTTGTTATTGTGTCTTCAAAAAATGAGAAAACTACTTCCATATATCCATCCACTTTACAATAGCCATTCCCTCCCCTTTTCAATTTAAACAAAAAAAGTGACAATCACAATTAGAGACCCGTAAGTTCTGTTATTTTCCCCAAAACCCCAAAATTAATGGGTTTGGGTCCAATTTACCAAGGGTGTCCATTTTCTTACACTCTAGCTGTTGATTGATGGCCCAAAAAAAAAAAACAAAAGAAAATGCTAGTTATGCATTCGATGATGAACTTATTGGCTAATTTGCAATTGGATTTAATAGTGTTACCTCAGTATGTTGGAGTGGATGAGCAAAAACGAGCTGAAGTTCTAATTTTGAACCCGAGATGGGGTTTTCTTCTCCATGTGCGCATTCCAGGAGCCCAGTCCATGGCATTGGAAGTGGCGGTTTTATGTTGTAATCTACAAACATGGTCATGTATCTATGTGCAATATTCGTTTTCTCTTTTAATCCCGGGTTTGAGATTTTGGGAGTTTGTATGGCAGCCATATGCTCCAATGCGGCCTAAGTTATGCATAGTAATTTGCAATTCTCGAGAATATCTGTGGGGTTAGAACCCATATGCTATATAACACGTGATGAACTGGAGTTCCATGGCCAGAAGTTTCCGACCTTAGCCTTCCTTAGCCCATATGATTATATTTCTGTGGGTTTGAGATTCAAAGATTACATGAAGCAAGTAATTGTCTGTCTTCTTCCCTTATTCTTTTCTTCACTTTTCTTAGATCAATGTCGTTCTTTCTTCTCCTCGTGACTCTAAATTATTATCTTTGTTATGGAATTGGTAAACATTGCAAGTAATTAAATGACATGGTGTATAATAAAAAAAAATAAAAATTATGAAATGGCAAAAACCATTAACGTTAACGGTAATTTTAACGGCAGGGCTTGATGATCAAAACATGAAATATTAGGGTCTTTAATTTAAATTTTTAAATATTAAGGAGGTGATATGCAACCGACATAAAATTCAGGGGGTTTATGTATTTTAGCCTATTATTTATTAGTTAAATTTGTAAGAATAATTGTGTTACAAATTATTTTACAAATCTGGTGTCATTAGAAAGGTAATTAAGTGATTCAATCAAAATAACAAGTTCTATCGAAACATAATTTATTTTTTCTCGTTTAATTATTTTTCTTCCTTTATTTTTTTTTTTAATTTTTCTCTTAATAAAGGTAATTAAGAGACGCATCGAACCTGCAGACACGTTGGGTTGGGTGAGAAGCCATGCTCTGAATGGCACCTGATTTGGGCAGCATCGGAGATGAAGACCTGGGAACAGTTTCTAAATTTTAGAGTTTTCACATCACCCGTCTCTCTCAAACTCTCGCTCTCTCCTCCCTCGTCCTTCATGATTCGCGCCTCTCTCCTCTTTCTCTCCGGCGGGATCTCTTCTCCTTGGTTCTCTATATATAGTTGGCGTTGGAGTCGGCCAACGTAGCTGTGCAGGGGAAAACAGAAGAGAAAACGTAGTTGTTCTGCAATGGCCGGCTCTTCGGCTCTTCCTCCTCCTCCTCACCTCCTACAAAACATAAAGGAATACAGGTACACACACAGATATAAAGATATATATATATATATATTCCCCAAACATTATATCTATATATATATATCTGTCTATGTGTGTGTGAATAAAAGTTTATGGGAAAAAATTCATACAAAAGGAGAGAGCATTAGTAGACTCTTTGAGTATTAGTTTATCCATATATTCACTAATCTTCTAACAACGTAAAGGAAGGTCAGTGGATAATACAACTTTTTATCAGCATCCATCCTTTACAAATACACAAACCCACTAATTATAAAAGGGTTAAATAATTCAATACAAATTTTATATTTTATGTTGATATTAATTAAATTACATCAAATCAATTTCATATTCAATTTAAAATCATATTAAGTCAAGTCAAATTGAATTCAAAAATAAAAGTAAAATATAACAAATAACAAATCCCAAATAGTCATCTTTCTTTGGCTTGTAAGTGGCACGAGCTATAAGGCTCTTTATTCAACTGTCCATATTTTATTTTTACCATTTCACCATTTCTTTAACTGTTTCTGGAAATATAAATGATATAAAACTTTCAACAAAACTTAGATCAAGTTACTTATATCGATTAGACTAAGTTCTCCAATTAGACTTGTGTACTTGTAAATTCGTCTATGAGCATTTATAAACTTTTGTATCAGCTCTCATAATGTAAATTACGATTTGTAAATTTTTATATAGACACTTATTATTTTGCTATTGTTGGTTGTTCAGATGCGCATGTACACTGTCCTTCATGTCTTCGCCTCGTGGCTTGTGCGTCTCCCCCAGACCCTAACGCATGATGAGCTTTTTTTTTATTGGGAAAACCATATTAAAGGTACCTATACTTTCTCTCAATTTTTAATTTGGTACCTATATGTTTTTTTTTCCTTTAATTAAACATTTAATTTTATCTTTTTAGTAATATTAGCTCTTATAACTTTATTCTATTGATATTTTTAGTCTCTACATAAGGATTAATGATGTTAATAGAGGAAAAATAAAGATTTAGTTAAGAATAAAAAACATATAGGTACCAAATTAAAAATTGAAAAAAAGTATAGGTACCTCCAAGATGGTTTTCCTTTCTTTTTTTTTGGCCTTTTGTTTTAGTTTTCTTTAAGAATAAAAAATGCAATAATATGTGTCCAAGCATGCAATATCAATTTTTATAGAGAAGTCTTATATTAACATATAAACATTATATCAATTTATATGTACAAATAATATGAAATCACTACAATAATATACATAATAATTAAATTCAATAATTTATTTACTTTTATTTTTAAACTTTTATGCCAACGTATTTTACTCCTGTTGTTTTTACCATTATACGATAGACAGAAAAAAAAAAAAACTCAAATTGTACATGATGCCTTATTTGTTGAAATACTGTACTGAAAATCGTTCGCGCATTGATCAAATTAAGGTTTATATAAAATTCAATCACGCTAGAAAAGATTTCAATCCTTACCAACGTGTGTTGTATTGGAGTATACTTATTTGCGTTTTACATATGAAATTATAAAAGCTAAAAGGTTGTTATATATTTTGGGAGCGTTAAAATGGTTGTATCTAAATTTAGATTTTATTTTTACCATTTCACCATTTCATTATTTGCTTTACAAATATAAATGATATAAAAATTTGGATAAAACCTAGGTCAACTTGCTTATACGCATAAGGCCAAGTTCTCCAATCACACTTGGCCATGTATGCTGTTTTTTTTTTTTTTTTTTTCATATGGGTTTAATTTAAATGAAGATATTAAAAAAAAAAGGACACATGGCTAAGGGGGTTTGACAAAATGGATGGCAGAAACTTGATCTAAGTTTTCTCCTTATTATTATTACCCATGAACAACAATTGACATAAAAATGATGTGAAAAGAAAACTGAATACCATATGCTACTTAAAGTAGGATCAAACATGGTTTAGTAGTTTGACAACTAATTAATTAACATTTTTGGTAGTTAAAGGAGGCGTTACAGACAGGCTTATTATATATATTAATATAAGTTTTCATTAATTTTACATCAAATTAAACTTGCTATTTATGCACTATATTACCTTCGATCTGTTTCCACTGGGATTTGAATCTAGATTTCAACACTGAATATTTAATAGTTTTGAAATTTTCTAGTTGAATTGGGGATAAAGACAAAGGTGAAATATAAAATAAGAGCAAAATAAATTCAATTAAATATAATTAAGCTAATGGATGGAAATAATATTTCAAGTTAAATTAGAAACTTTGTTATGAGTCCAGTCACTTTTGTGATATTTCCACCTAAAGAAGGATTAGTCTTTGACTATTAAGTGGGAGAATATTCTTAATACACACAAAAAATTAAAATTAAAGAAAAAATATGGCTTTAAATTTTCGAAATCTCTCAATTATCGATTTACTTCTTGCTAAAAACAATTATTATACTTTCTTTACTCAGAAACCGTTTGGGCCTTAATAAATTACAAGGAGACTTAAGTTGAGAAACTAATATAATTGAATTGTTTTGAGTTACAGCTTAAGACCTGGGTTTATAAGTAAAGGGGAAAAAAACACGGATCAAAAGTTATATTTTTCTCAATTTTTCGCATAGTAGGCCCACCTATTTTGGGGGAAAAAAAAACAAAAGAAACAAAATAGTATGGGGAATCCACCTATGGTTCTAATTTGTACTTGTTGTGTTTGTTGTGATTATAGTTAACAAGGGGTAATCAAAAGGTGAGGTAAGGATGAAGTGTTGGGCTGGATGACTAGGATAAACAAATGGTGAGGTGGACTTGGAGTTCAGGGGAACCTAGCAACGAGTGCAGGAGATAATTTAGCAATTAGTATTAACTTTGATTTCTTGATGATTAGTGTTTTTAATGGAATTGAAAGAGTAATACTTTTCTGATCTTTAATATAAAACTTATTTAACTAATTTGATTCAATTAAGAAAGTTAAATAAGTTAGTTAATTATAGAAAATCACTTTTTTTTTGTCTGAAACGCCATAATTATCTTTTTTAATATCCTTCTCTCTCTTACTTGATTATGGTTGATGAGGGAGTATTAATAGGAATAATTTAAAAAAATTGATACATATGACAAATAGGCCTTATATTTAGGACTAAGATCAACTCAATAATTATGTTTTCCATCAAGGACCAAGGAGTACTAATTTTCATCATATTTTAGTGCCTTCTCTTATTGCCTTTTGCCACCATGCACATATATTAAAGAACCTTCTGTTGTTTCACTCAAAAACAAAAAAAAGAACCTTCTGTTGTTTCACTCAAAAAAAAAAGAAAAAAGAACCTTCTGTTATTTATTGGGATTTATTATATATATAGTCAGACTTTAAATTAAATTAGGAATTTCTAGACTTACTATTAAATCAATATATCAATAAACACTCTTCCACCAAAGCTCATCCCTAAGCCTGCTTACCATCGGCTATAGAGACAAAGTTACTGTTCACAAGCCATATACATTATTGATATATAATCTTATGGCTTTGTATTAGCTCAAATGCATTTAATGTAGCCATATTTGGCTTGATGCTTGGCTTAGATGTCTTTTTAGAATGTCCAAATTCAAATTTAAACATTACTCTTTCCCTCCATATTTTTTCGTTGAATGCATATTTTAAGGATGTGCTATCTGTTCAAAATTTGAAATCTTTTGTTCCCTCCATATCTGGTTTGTGATATAGTTTGTTTCCTCAGCCAGTTTTTACCTAAGAATGCTACTTCATACCCATCAATGTTTCTTCCCACACACAAATTCATCTTTGTGATGATTGCTATCTCAACTCCCTTTATTTCATAGCCATAAATGTGACTTCACCATCATCGATTATGTACACCAAAACAAAAAGGTTGTCTACTATATGTGGAAGTCTCCTATCACATATCAAATCACCAACTCTTATTAAACTACCAAAAGCTTCCTCTACTCTACACTCATAAATCAGATAGGCATGGTTTGGTGCCTAAGGCATATTTAATAGGGTAAGGCATTCTAATACATCAAAGGCATCGCTGATTAGTTGAGGTAGTTAATGCAAGCTAAGTGTGTGTATCTTTATTGCTTCTCCATAAATACATATGCTGTTGCTTTTCTTCACTCACACCTCGTTGATTTAGATTTGAATCTTGCCTACTGGCCCATGGCTTCCATATCGCCTGATGGTAATGTCATTCCTCTTAACAACCTTCGTATTAGAAGATCAAAAAGTGTGATTCTGGGGAAGGTTGATCAGATTTTCAGCAAAGAGATTATTCATCTATTGGCCGATGATGAAAGACCAATAAAGTAGCTGATATCCTTAGACTTAGTAATAGTTGATCATTCGATAAGTTGTAGATGACTTCTATGTTATTATTGAAGCTCATTGCTTATATGGTACAAGATAGATTGAGTCCGCGCTCTGTTTTCATTGATTTTGTAAGCAGACACTTGTATGGTTGTAGAGATGAGGGAAGATGATGTGATCCACAGCCTTGCACAGAAGTTTCGAGAAGGACATTGTTATACGCTTTCCAAATTTTATGTTGGACATGTGGGGTAGTCTTTCACCCAGATTACCACATATGTTTGTTTCCATATACTGATGTCAATGTTGAGGAAGTGTCGATGTCTAACCATTGCTTCATTTTGAAGCCTATTTTTGAGATTGCATGGGTTATCCCTGAGGACTAGGGGGATAGTTGGTAAGTTATACTCCTCTGGTCCTATTTATAGGGTAGAGAGATAAGGTTTTTTTTGGTCCTATTTATAAGTCATTTCATTAAATTTTTACCATGAATTGACCATGTTGTCCTGTATTTATTATAGTGTAGATAGTTATTTTTTTTAAAGGAGCATATATTCAATAGAAGTAAAGTTGGAAAGTTACTATATTTTAATGAAGAGTTAATGCAGTTTAAGGTTTTTCTTGGTCTGTGTGAAACTTGTTGGAAATGCCTTTTAGAACCAGAAGAGTATAGCATACATCAGACAACTAAATTCATTGCATTCAGCTGATATATTTATTGGTCATTTTGCACTGTGGATGCAGACCTGCGTGGCATTTTGAGGTCATTATATAGGTCAACTTAGGTTAAGGTAAGGTGCATCAATACAGTATTTGTGAGGATTTGATGAATCTGTTGAGGTATTAAATTTGATATTGTTTTTATTTTATATGATAAGAAGTCTGCTGATGTATAATATTGCTTTATTATATACAGTTTTTAACTTGTTTACTACCACAACTCAGTTTTTATAATCCAATCATATTTTTGAAATTTATATTTTCATCACTTATTGGAATAATTAAAATTATTAAAAATTTATTATTTATTAATCAATAATAACAATATCTTCCATTTGTTAAAAAACGCTCAATTTAAAAAACTTAAATGTATAGGAAAAAAGACTTAAATAGCAATTCTACCGACAGTGTAGCACTGGATAATTTGTGTATTTGTCCTTATTAGCTTTGCTAGTTGTTTCTTTTCATTAATAAAATGTGTTTGTTGTTAAAAAAAAAACACTTAAAATAAAAACAAATATTCATAATTCAACATAGCCCTCAAATTTAAGTTGTCAATTTTAAGATGTGCGTGGGCTCACATGCCACCCACTATTTAAAACTCTTTTAAAATTCAGAGAATTGGACTAAATTTATATATTTTTTCCAAACAAAATTTTCATAATAAATAATCATAATAAAAAAAATTTAAAAAAAACTTTAAACAACTTTGTTTGTTTTTAACTGAGTCTCTTTATTTTATCCCACCTAAATTTATTAATTTTTGTCCAATCTTCTTTTTTTTATTGCCAGCAATTTTTGTCATTCCTCTAAAATTATAATTTGAAATTAACCTACCATAATATAAAATCCAAATGCACCTGTGATTATGAAAGACGAGAGACCGCACCTTTGCCTCACTCACTACACACATTTTGCGAGATTGTAACACTACCTCTCATCTTTACGAACTTCCTCCACTACCAAATTTGTGCCTCTCTTCGTTCACCTTCGGCTTCGCCTTTAACTTCTGCATATATGTTGTCTCTCAATCTGTCATACTAAGAAAAAGCTTTGATTTTCCTCCTCACACTATTGCCTAAAGTTAAGTCCAGGATTTCTAAGGTTTAATTATCCTTCGCAAACACAAACATGTTAGTCTCTCTCAATCTGTCACACCAAGAAGCAAGGATACCAGTGCCAAGAATCATGACTGGGGCTTCGAACGTCATAAGTGACTCCAAAGGTCAAAGGTGTCCTAGATTCTAGGTTCTGGGTGACACGCAAGGGAAAATTCCTTACTTTCCTCCTAAACCTTATAGGTTAGGGTACCAAACCAACCCATTTCTCATTTTTATGAGTCGAAGTTTGTCAATCTTTTTTTTAATTGCGAGCAATTTTTGTCATTCTTCCAAAATTATAGTTTGAAATTAACCTACAATAATATAAAAGCCAAAATGCCTAAGCTATGTAAGTATGAGACGAGAATGCACCTTTGTCTCCCTACCCTCATTGTAACACTACCTCTCATCTTTACTATCAACTTCCTTCACTATTGAATTTGTGCCTCTCTTCCCTCACCTTCTGCTTCGCCTTTAGCCTTTGCAAATTCATTGTCTCTCTCAATCTCTCTCATACTAAGAAGAAGATTTGATTTTCCTCACCCTAGTGCCAAGTCCAGGATTTCTATGGTTTAATTATCCTTCGCATACATACATGTTGTCTCTCTCAATCTGTCACACTAAGAAGCTACCTCGTCATAAGTCGCAAAGGTCAAAGGTGTCCTAGATTAGAGAGAGTAAAAGTTCAGAGTACAAACCAACCCATTTCTGATTTTTATACGAGTCAAAAGGTTTGGACCATAAAGTGTTGCCAGGCAAAGTGGTAAGGATACATTCTCTACTTTCTTTCCTTAAACCATAGATAGGTTAGCCCAAATGTGAATTGTTTATATATGTGAATCACCCACAACAGGAAAAAAGAAAACAAACATTCTAGTCTAGCAGCTTAGATCACTCACCTGCTCCGTAAACCTTCTTCACTTTCGTGATGATCCCACTTTATGCCATGTGCCTGAAATTAGATCGCCATGAAAATCAATGACCCATCACAAAGCTTAGATCACTCTTACCTGCTCCATAAACTTTCGCTTTCGTGATGATCCCACTTTATGCCATGTGCCTGAAATTATATTGCCATGAAAATCAATGAACCATCACAAAGCTAACTTGCAAGACAAATCCATTTTATATTCATTGAGCACTAGATAGCTTTTCACAGAACAACTGTCACCAGGATAAGATCACGCAAGAAGCACAGAACAGATCTAACTACCAAGCACAAGGGCCAAAAGAAGAGATTCCTACAATAACAGAATCAGAGACCAAGAAATTACAATATTAATATCATTACAAGCCCCAGAAATTAGAGGATCTGCGGTTTATGAGCAAGAGTTGATAATTGTCCAATGCCAAGAACAATTAGAAATGAAACTAAGCTGCTTCTTCAATCGTGAATCTTAATCCTATATTACTAATAAGTAAACAACCCAACGAAATTCATTCTGAGGCAACAAACCGAGATAGACAACGAAGATATATAATGTGAACTATATTCTCAGAAACTACTGGCTAGCACCGAGCAACCCAGTAAAGCGTCTAATAATCATTTAGCACTGTCGGATAAGAGCACCCAAGAAGCACAAAAGAAGACAGAGAAACGTACGTGACGAGCACTTTGGAGTTACTCTTCTCTGTGCCCTCTTCAATCTCTCTGTTCCTCATACTATCACTCTTGCATGGTAACAAGCAATTTGATGGCCCTTCGTTTTATAACAGAGAAAAACGAGCAAACTGAGATTGAAAACGTACCTTTCAGATATCTATTTCAAATGAACTTTCCTCACGGTAATGACCCAAAAGAAGGCGATGAACGAGGCTCCTTGGGTTTCAGAGCTTTCTTGCAATGGAACGAGGCGTGATCCGAACTCGGAGAAGAGAAAGGAGGAGACGCAGTGAAGAGCGATAGAATTGCGGGATCGGAGGCTTTGGGGCAATGTTCCTTCGCTGCTGCACGCCTCTGTTCTGGGAATCGAAATTGCCAACGGCTACCTGCAATTTTAAGTTCTGTTCAGTTCAAAAAATGTTGACGACCCAATGCCACGTGTTTCACTTTCATAGGCATATACCCCAACGGCTCCTTGCCTAAATTTAAGCTTATTTAGGAAGATTTTTGTCATTTCGGTTAATGAGTAAAATTAATATCAGAATATTTTTATGGTAAAAAAATTATCGGCATATTTTTACAATCTGACGCACCAATGGTCTAATACTCTAATTAGTTACTTGTAAGCTGTAAGGTGTAAGGAGATCATTAAATATAAAAATTTTAAAATAAAAAGAAATCAGCAGTGACTGAAACCTAAGGAAACAAATAATTAAATTACAAAGAATTAAAAATTCAGTTAAGAGTAACAAAAATTTTTCAATTTATTTTTTTACAAATTAGTTATCTAATTTTTATACTAAGTATTAAATTACAGAATATATTTAAAAGGAAAGTTATAAGATTGTGAGCCCAAAAAAAAGTTATAGTGTTGAATATGTTAAACAATTTAAAAAATTTCCAAAAGTCAACACTACATTAAACAATTCACAAAAAATTTCTAACAACTGTAAGAGGTTTAATTTTATATAAGGGCAAAATGTGGGGAAAATATTAAATGTTATTGATGTGAGTATTAAATTAGACTCATATTTTGGATCAAGTGAACAGAAGAGAAAAAGACTATAGTTGTAAGTTGCAACCATTAGTTAAGCCAGTATTTTCTGTTTTTAAAAAGAAAAGATTAGCAAATAAATAAATAAATAAATAAATAAAGAAAAGAAAGAAAATAGAAACATAAACAACCCTAGGAGCCAACAATATCCAAAACTAACGCGAGACTATTTTAAAATTCATTTTTAGTTTTTAACACGAAAATGATTTTCTAATCATACATGCAAATTATTCTAATATTCCATAAGTTCTTTGTTTTTATAAGAAACAACTATCAAAAGCAAACAGTTCAAAATAATAGTAACATTTAGTTAAAAACAATACATGTATGAGATATATATATATATATATATATATTTCCAATTATATCCCTTTTTTAGGGAGGACACATGAGAGACTATGTGTGAAAATTTATTGTAGAGAGATAATAAGTGGTGTCTACTTAATGGAGGAAAAGTGAAAATACTACAAATTTTAGACAAAAAAATTTTGTTTCTTATATTTAGGGGCATCATTGTGAAGGAAATTATTTCTTATAAAAAGGAACAGAGGGAGCAATAATTAAGAGTTAAGGTGCAAATTTGTGTCAAAACTTTTCACTCTGAAATGCTGGACACCTAAATTTTTTTTCTGTGCAAATTTGTCTTGAAAATTTAAAATTATAGTAGGGACCCTACTGTTAAAATGTTAACGATTAACATTATTATTTTAATTGTCAACGTTAGTTTTTTAATAGTATGGGATAATATTAATACGAATTTAAACTGTCTGGACAAATTTGTACTAAAAAACTTCTTAAGTGCCTATCGCTTATGAGTGAAAACTTATAAGATAAATTTGCACCTTAACTTAATAAATAATCCAATATCAAGCCAACAAAAATTAGTTCAATTCTTATGAATTCAAATATACATGCTAATAGAAATGTATCATCCAACCAACAGATTTAGTCTTTATGTCCATGAGGATTTAAGTTGGAGGTGCTAAATTGTATCATCCAATAAGGAATTTAAACAAAATAATACTCCATCTACTCTTAATGTAGGAGCTAATAAGGCTTTTACTAAAATATTGAACTTCACATTAAGCTAAAATGTAATAACATGAAAAGTCTGCTAGCATGATCCATACATCCTGTAAAGAAGTAATGCAATTTCCAGGGGATCATGCTCTACTGATTAAGTACTTTAATATGAGATGGTTGACATATTTGTATGTGAGAACTAACAAATGAGTTTGTTTTAATTTAAAATAGAGTTAAGATGTAAATTTATTTTAGAAATTTTCACACAAAAGTGCTACATATCTGAAAGTTTTTTAAGATACAAATTTGCCTAAAAGTTTGAAAACGTGACAATTTACTTCTACTGTTAAAAATGTTAATGGTTAATGTGATTTTAACAGTCAACATTAGTTTTTTAATAGCAAGGGACAAAATTGCTACGATTTTAAATCGTTGAGACAAATTTTCATTTAAAGAAACTTTTGGACGCCCAACTTTTAAGTGAAAACTCTCAAAACCCAAAAAAAAAATTGCATACTAATTCACTTTGTTTTTAAATTTATGTTTTTTCAATTATTTTATTAATTACGCATATTAAAATATTTTTTATTAATAGAGTAGTTTCCACACAAATTATTTAAATAGATATTTTATGAAGACCAATACTCAATTTTTTTTTTACAAATATTAACATAACTAGGTTTTATAATATACACAAATAAATTATTTGACTCATATATTTGGGAAAAACAGAGTCAGAAAAATTTACGCTTTTTTGTTTTTGTTCTTAATTTTCTTGCTCAAAACAATTTTATAAAATTATTTTTTAAAATAAGTTTTGAGAATAAAAAATATGTTTGGATAATTATTTTAAATAATCACATTTGAAAAAAAAATCACATGTGGCAAGCAGTAGTTGTCATTGGTTGTGATGTGTGGCCAAATCTGAGGTAGAAGAGAAAAAATGTTTCTCCAATTTTTCAAAGCACAAAATAAAAAAAGGAAAAATAACATATAAAGAAGTTAAAAATTGCAATATTCCAATTTAGGTATCTAAGATGTCAAAATCTCAAGAAAGGAAATGGTGTTTGATCTGGTATTTTGTAAATGTAGTCAAATGACTAAAATGCCCTTATACCAGATTTAAAATCTCAAGAAAGGAAATGGTGTCTGATCTTCTAGTATGGGTCCTTTGATGAGGTATGGAGTGTCAGCATCAAAGTGCTGAGGATATGGATGGATTCTAGTGTTTATGAGAAAAAGATGGAGCCAATAGAATATAGTACTTCTGGCGAGGTTTTGGACATCTGTAGGAGTTTCAGGATGGGATCCAGGAGGAAAAATGGTGACTCTAGTTATGTGAGGCATTTCTGGTTCATAGATGGAATAAAAAAGGGTTGGTGTGTGGAGAGTGACAAGAGCTTTGGAGGTTAAGAAGCTTTCTGAGGTCTTGAGAGAAAATTTGCAATGGTGTTCTGGTGACCTTTAAGGTGATGGGTAGTGAATTCATAGCACGAAAACTAGTTTTCAGTATTTCTATCATAGTAACTGGTTATCTAGCAAGATCTTTGCTTGGATTAAGCATTCTGACAAAAGACGTATTGTCCATTTCTACTCTAAATTGAAGGACTTATATGAAAGCTAAATTTCTCAATCCCTCTTTTGACTGCAAGGAGGTCTTGATAAGCTACCTATAAGGAAGTCCTTGCAGATTTTCTCTCAAGACCTCAAAAAGCTTCTCAACCTTTAAAGCTCTTGTCACTCTCCACACACCAACCCCTTTTCATTTTAACCATCTCTAAACCAGAAATGCCTCACATAATGAGAACAACCGCTCTTGGAGCCTATCCTAAAACTCTTACAGATGTCCAAAACCTTGCCAGAAGCATTCTATTCAATCTCTATCTTCTCCTCATGAACACTGGAATCCTTAGCACTTTGATGTTGACACTCCATACAAGCCATACCCATCATCAAAGGACCCATACTAGAAGAACTCTTGTAGTATATTTGGTCTATCTCAGCCAATTGCACTTGTGCCATAGCTTTTTCAGCCAATTACCCATTTGCAGCCATCTAAATGACTCTAGAAAATCCTTGATAATCATCTAAAAGGCATGATCCTCTAAAAAAAAAGAAATTTTTCTATTTGTTTACTTTTTACAGGCGTTATGGTAGAGATGCTGATAGAAGGCTTTAACATAAACAACCATCTGATTCTCTAGATCACTACTTCTTTATGGCCAAAAGATGAAAAGTTATTAATAGAGAAAATTGAGAAGACATTAACTGAACTTAATGAACCAAAACATAGGAGAAGATACTTATGTCTTTCTCTTGGACCTTTCCCTCTAACTTCTCCTAGTTTACTACAGGCTAGCTATTCAAATCTTGAAGAATTTTACAGAAATTTCATCATGAATGCTGTCAGACCTCCACCTCTACTGAATATGTCACAAGTTCCTCCTCTAACAGAAGCAACCCAAGAGCCTTACCAAGGAGACTTATAGATCTAGCTTACTCAGCTTGAAGAACTCTATTTCCCTTAACCAAGTATGATGATTCTGATAACTTCCATTTCTTGTAGGAGAATCCGAAGATCTTAAGCAAGCTGATGAATGATGATAATCAGACTCTACTTACAGAACTCGAAGAATTTTACTGCACAAGAAGACACTGTGATTTTGATGACTGTGACCCAGAAGGTGTCATGATCCTATCTCTAAAGCCATAAACCCATCTGCAAAAGTTTATGGTAGACATAATCATATAGGAATCTCCTTTATGTCACTCAAAAGATGAGGAGGACCTGCCAAGAATACTTTATGTCACCCGTTTACTTTAACTTTATCTTTATTAAAGTAGTTTGTCTTGTTGCAATTATTAAAGGCATCTTTGCCTTTTATGTCATGTCAAAATAATGGTGTCTGGAATCTTTACTATTAAGTTTTGTTATATTATGATCTTAGGGTCATAAACCCCTTTCTGCCCATAGTTAGGCAGAGGCAAAGGCAGTTGTAACAACTTTCTTGTGTATACCAGTGTGTTTTCTTCATGAGTTCTCTCTAATTTTCTCTCTTCTTTTGAAAGCCTCACTTATAATACATTTCTTCTGTCATCAGAGATTCTGAGTATGCTCTGCACTTGCCTCTTTAAGAGTATCCTGTGCATTAGAAATAAAATCTGACTACAATCCATTAAGGCGTGTTTAGTAACAACTTTTCAGTTATCCTAGTATTGGTATTCAAAGATAAGAGTCCTAATATGGCCTTACCTAAAAGCTTTGGATATCAGACTATGTTAGCTTGATTTGTTTTAGCTAACACCAACAGATCTCATCTTCATGGTCACCAATAGATCTTATCTTCATGGTTCCGTACTCACCAATATAGATCTCATCTTCCCAATTCCACTTTCTATTTCGGTTCTCCATTTTTTCGTTCTCCAAATAGTGACTTAGCTTGTAATGTTGCAGCTTACATTGTTGTAATTTTGCGAGTTAATCTTCAGTACTTCAATTTTGTAATTTTCATCAATCTCCTTTTTTTAATGACTACAAATCATTAGTTGTGTTGTTTTGATTTGAGGGTATTTTAGTAGCTTCACATTATATTAATATATATTTCAAGTAAGTTTATATCTCACTTCCATGGTTGTTATACAAACATGTTTTAAAACTCAACATTTGGGTTGTCGTACCAAAATTTCAACTTAGTAAAAAATTTGCCCGTTAATTTCAAACTGCTACTACTAAGAATTTGATTGTTAGTAGCGATTCCCAATTGGCTAAGTTGAAAGTACCTCAACATTTGGGTTTGTTAGGCAAGTAAGAGGTAAGTAATCACTTCGAAGTTGAAAATTCAAAGTTCAGATTAACGCTTTATGATCTTAACTTTATGTCAAAGAATTTGACTATTAGTGATGGTTTAGTATTGGTTTAGTAATGGTTGTCTTTGACTTCGAAAGTACCTTAACATAATAAATAGTCTATGATGATAAGCAGGACTACAATTTTGATTCAATAATTATTTTTGTTTTCATACTAAGTACACAATACAAGTTATTTGCATAACTCATGAGTATGGATACTGATAAGAAAACAACTCAAGAGGCATTAGACATATATCATAAGTAAGTAATAAGAAAACATGCATGGATAATAAATCTTGGGCATTTTGAGACAACATTGGATAATAAACATGCTAATTTTCTAGTAGGTATATTAGGAATCTCTAGTGCATAAACTTCCAAACAAGGAATATGATACCCACATTGTCATAGGAGAGCACACCAATTGAGTAAGAAAGATAAGATAATCCTCCATCTGACTCTATAAAAGTGTGCCTTCCATCAACTATCAAGTAGTGAAGGAAGCTGCTCCAATTGGTCATTTGACATGGCATGAATCACCAACCCTAAATCAAACCTATGAATAATTAGTCAAATTTTTTTTTGGGGTAAGTTGAATAAGATATGACCTTATTTAGATCATTTTGTAATATTCTAGTGGTTGCCGCAAGCCACATGTAGCTCCTACAGAAGTAATAACAATCAAAGCACGAGTGGGTGCTCAAATAAAAGGTTGCTATGATTCTATTAAACCCCATCAACAATTGTTTGTATGACGGGGCTTTGGTTGTTTCCTTCAGAGTAGCTTCCTTAGTCTGTACCCCCTGAGGTGTCTCCTCTGTTTCCTTAGCCCCCTGTTCCACCTCTTCGTCCTCCATCTGGTCGTCCATGATGGTATTCACAGCTTCAGCTAGCTTCTTTTTCTTTTTCCGGTCAGCTTCAGCCAGTTTGACTGGCTGGTCTGGTGGGTTTTTTTTGTTGACCTGTGTCCTCCATACACGCACAATCACAGTTCGAAAGCAAGCACAATTCCCCAGAGAGAGAAAACCTAGATGGAGAGATTTTTTTTATTTTGTGTCTTTTTCTATATGTGTTTGCAGCACTAGCTGGTTAAAGATGCCGGAGGGGAATGCTTGGAAACTGAGGAGCTATTTGCGGAAGACAATGAAATCTTTTGGAAGATGCCGGAGCTGTCTAAAGAGGTAAAAGAACTGATGAAGGTTTACCTAGTAGTTCCGATCACACAAGAGGAATACAATGAATGGTGTAAACCATAGAATTATTCCTTGGTTATCACGGTACTGGAAAAACGATTTAATCTATGCTGAAAACTCATCTCACACGACTTTGGGACACTATAGATTTTGAGCTAATAGATATGCCCAACAATTATTATATAGTCAAGTTCACCAACCAGGATTTGTGGAAGGAACATTTTGTAATAGCCTAGCATAGTACATTGGTGCAGAGATGGACTCCCTATTTCTATCCTTTCAAGAACCAGCTCTGAAGGATTTTCTTGTGGGTCAAAGTCCCCAATATCCCTATGACGTGCTACAATAAACACTGCATGTTTCGACTTGGGGATAGAATCAGTCGGCCTCTTCAAGTATACCTCTACACACGCTAGCAGAGAATACAGGGGACAAGGTAGAACGCGCTCGATATGCCCTAATATGCGTTGATTTGCAAAAACAACTGGTTCCTCTTGTGATTGTGGCAGGTAAAGTGTTTAGTGTAGAATACGAGGGACTAAAACTTATATGTTTCAAATGTGGCCGATATGGTCACCACCGGGAAGCATCTATATGGAGAAAGAGCTCTTAAACAATGACAGGCTCCTCCTGCCTAGGAAAACACTAACGAGGCTCATTGGAAAAATCATCAGAGGGAAACACACCAGAATGAAGAACCAGTGGCACTGTAACAGAGAATCAAGAGACCTTTGGTCCGTGGATGTTTGTCTCTGGGACAAAGAAGTCTCAGTTATCAAGGCAAGAGGTTTGAGGCAAAATCGTACAGAGACAGGATTGATTACGAAAGGCAACAGGAGAGCTGAAATGCAGCTGCACAAATCACGATTTGTAGTCCTCGCAGAAATCGAAGATGAGGAAAGAGACAGAGAGGAAGTGAACTATACCAAAGAGAATACTCCTGCGAAAACTAGTGGCGAGGGTGCTGAGATGATATTTCTTGAAAAGAGGAAAACTCCGAACCTACAAAGAGATTCTATAAATATAAATAGAAGGGAACAAGGAGGTAATCTGAATTCAAAAGTAAAAAAAAATGCATAAACTACAAGGTAAAGAAAATGACAAGCCCAACATATTGGTTAAAAATAGGCCAGTTACAGTCAACAAGCCCAAGGAAGTAGAGAAAGCTCAGGTGGTGGAGAAGGTAGGCCGAGTGAGCAAAGACCAGCCCAAAATGGCTAGTTAGAGGATCCATAAGGTAGTTGCAGGACAAATGGGTCAAATGGTGGGATCCAAAGATGAAGCCTAGTCAGATAAAATGAACGGTAAACCAAATAAGATGGAGGGAAACAGAGTTGAGATACAGAACACTTTACGCTCCAAAAACATGGAGACAGAAGGAAGGGAGAAGTATATTGATTACCATAATACCAGACCACCAGACACCCAAAATGGCCAGACAGGAGAACTGGTGGGGAGGGAGGAAGAAGATACTGTTGAACTGGTAGAAGACATTTAGGACGAAGATGAATATGTGCCCAATACAGGAGAGATCAGATGAGTACCCTGTCTTTTTTTCCTTCATTTTATTTGTTTTAAATAATTGTGGCTAGTTGGAATTGTAGGGGAGCCGGAAGCCGAGCCTTCCCTTAACTCATTAAAGATATAGTAAGAAGGAATAACATAGATGTTTTGTGTATCGTTGAACCTTGTATAAGCGGACAAAGAGCTGATAGAGTGGTTAGAAAATTTGGTTTCTCGCATTGGATCAGAGTAGAAGCTACGGGTTTTAGGGGAGGAATTTGGGTCTGTTGGAATGAAGGAGACATAAATGTTGAGTATATTTCCTTTACGGAACAACTACTGCACTGTAAAGTGGGAAGGAAAAATTCAAATCAGTATGGTTTTGTTTCATTCATTTATGGGGAGCCAAATTATCTTAAGAGAGGAAATTTGTGGCAGACCATCAGGACCATAGCAGAGCATACTATAGATGCTTGGTTGTTAGTAGGAGACTTTAATGCGATCAAGCACCCAAGAGACAGAGTTGGAGGGGCTGTACCAAACATGAATTCAATGGATGCTTTCAATAGTTGTCTTGAAGAAACAGGACTGGTTGAACTAAGCTACCCTCATGATCATTTTACTTGGGAACGAGTTCATTAAAGAAAAGCTTGATTGGGTTTTTTGCAACTTCCAATGGGAAAACATGTTTCCTCATACTGTTGTGAAACATGATCTAGCCTACAAGTCAGACCACAAACTGATAGTAATTTCCTATGATAGGAGGGAAATTCCCATAAAAGTAAATAGAAGATTTCAATATCAAGCAGCATGGATAGTAGAGTAAGACTTTCCAGAGATCGTCTCCCAAGCCCAGCAAAATCAAGACTGGTGTAGTGGTGTGAAAAAATTTCAAAATATGGCCTTGCAATGGAACACAGAAAAGGTAGGTAGCATTCCCAAGAGGAAAAAAGAGATCCTAGGGAGACTAAAAGGAATTGAAAGGGTCAAGAAGCAAAGGTCAAACCACGGTCTTCACATATTACAGAGAAAATTATGGGCTAGCTATAACAAGATCCTACTACAAGAGTTGATGTGGTACCAAAAGTCTCAATGTAAATGGCTATAATGGGGCGATAAGAATACTAGATTTTTTCATGCCTTAACAATGTTTAGGAGGAAAAAACAAAGAATTGAGGATCTAAAGGATAAAGCAGGAACATGGGTTATAGAGGAAGAAAAATTATGCCAGATGGCAATCAATTACTATAAAGACCTCTATATACCAAAGATGGACAGACTCTAGAAGACCCCCACTGGCCCAATCTGTTCCCTATTCTTCAGCCACAACAAGTGGACTGGATCAATAAAGAGGTAACTGATATAGAGATTAAGAACGCAGCTTTCTCTATGGGAGCGTTCAAAGCTCCGGGTCCTGATAGTCTACAAACACACTTCTTTTTAGGCCCTCTGGGATAAGGTGGGTAACAGTTTGTATGAGATGGTCAAGGAAGTAATAAACCAAGAAGGATTAAAGCAATAAACCAAACTAATATAGTACTTATCCCCAAAGTGGATCACTTGAGTTCCTTGAGGGAACTGCGTCCAATAGCTCTATGTAATGTTAGTCTAAAAACTATCACTAAACTAGTTGCAAGGAGACTTCAATATATCATGAATGAGTTAGTTGGACCACAGCAGTGTAGCTTCATCGCTTCAAGATCAAGTTGTGATAACATGATCGATCAAGATTTTTCTTGGCATTTTTGAAATAAGTTTTCAACGGTAATTTATCGATCATTTAATCGATTAAGCTTTAATCGATCATCTACTCGATCATCATATATTCTGTGACTTATATGAGAAAATCTATTTTACACCTTTTATCGATCAGTTTTCCTATAATTCATTTATCGCTAAAGTATTCGATCAACACATTTTGAAAATATATTTCTTTCATACTTTGCTTTATCGATAATATGATCGATCAAACAGTTTTCGATCATTGTACAAGTTCATTTTATAACAGCATTTCACGAAGATTTTGAAATATTTTATCTTTAAGCTTTTCTCAGCCTTCCTTTTATACATAACTCTCTTTATTGAATACAAAGGCAAACGTAATTTGAAAAAGATTATCCTTGTATAATTTAAAGCTAACTGATCATCTGTTCGATCATCATATGATCCATAATCTGTTCGATAATTGCATATATCTGCTATACCTTTTCTTCATATAATTAATTGATAATATGATCAATCAAGGGATTATCGATCAAGGCATCGAACTTATAATTTAGAAAGTAAGTTCATCATATCTGAATATCTGATGATTGATTCCATGTTTTCCAACTTATTGTTTCTAAGATTATCATATACTTATCACTTGATCTGAGGAAGATTATTTCAGGTAAAGAGCCACAAGGAATTTATGATGTGAAGAATCGACTTTTGTCAGAAGCTTCCAACGGCTAGTTTCAACTGTTATATTCTTCAAGCCAAATGGGAAAAAAATGCTCAACGGTCAAGTACCATTATCTATAAATAGAAGAGCATTCAAAATAAGAAAAAGAGAATAGTCTGAGCTTACAACATCAAATGCTAAAATGCCGAATCAACATATTCTCATTTAGAGGTCCGAAAGAAAACTCACTGTCTCTGTACTTCATAGATTAAAACTTACGTATTTGTAAGATAGAGAGGAGAGTTTCCCAGACATGCTTAAGATTCATCTGTCACTTCTTTGAGAGAAGAAATATTCAATCTTCATTATCATTATTAGATTGTATCCTTATGGTGTGTAAGGAGAATTTACCTCGGTTTAAGGATTGTAAGTGGTGTCACAAGTGCCCAAATCAAACTTGTGGTTGATTGATTCTCAAGTACCTGTATTAAACTTGAGGAAGATAGTGGATTGAAAATCTCGGGGAAACCTGGGGACTGGACGTAGTAGGTCAGTGAGGACCGAACTAGGATAAATCATAGTTTGCATCTTCTCTTCCCTTACCTCTTTATATTTCCATTTTACTACTGTGATTATGCTTATGTCAATTCATTATTTTTATACTCAAAATTTTATAAATTTCATTACATTGCGAAAAGGTTTTTAATTTCATCCCCCCTCTTGGGTGTTCAGCCATTCTTACAAAAAACACTTTTGAAACCATAGTTTGGGGGGTGTTTGGCAACCCTTAGAAGTGCTTCTCAGAAGTATTTTTCCACAAAACGAGACAAACTCCTTCACATATTTACTTCGTAAACTGTAAAAACACTTCTAAAATGGTTTGGTTTTTATCCAAATACCCCCTTGATTTCTATCCAAACACCCCCATAAAAATGTAAAATTTTATTTAAAATATGGAAAGATATAAAAGACCAGACATTGTGGTTTTATGAACAAATCCAACAATGTATCTGTAGTGTCAAGCAAAATCAAACAAAATCCAGACAGGGACAACCTAAAGCAAAATTAAGGGTTGACATAATCCTTGTTTAAATAAGAGACAAAGAAGACTATAGTGTCAGTAAAATCGGGCCCAGCTTCTCTCCGCTGACATTACCCTTCGCTAGCCCTCTGCCACTGATAAACAACAATACGTTTGGAATTGATGTTTTGGCAAATGCGGAAGGAATGATGTGTTGTGGTTCTAAAACGCAAGTTCTCAATCAAGTGGTGAAACCTATTTAATAAAAATCTTTTAAAAATATATTACTTCTAATTATTAATATAAGAGCTAGTTAAAGATTTAATTTGGTCAAACATAATATCTCAATTTATTTTGTCTTTAATATTTATTCGTTTTGCCTTCAAATAATCCTTATATTGAACATATTAAAAAATTACTATCAAGAGGTAATCCTTATACATAATTAATAATGTATTTATTATAACTAATTAACTTAGTAACAAACTTATTTAATATTCACAACTTCCATTTTTTTTCTAAAATTTTATGTTAATTTGATAAATCTGATTTCATATGTGTAACAATTAATTTTGACTAATTTAGTTAAATATTATTTTATTATCATATGAATTACTTAGGAATTGATAATATACTTTTTGGAAAAAATGGAGAAAATGTAGGTCAAATTTCTTATACGTCAAGTTTTCCAATCATATTATATGTTTTTTTTTGGTTTTATGTAGATTTATAATTATAATTAAATATTTTTAAATACTAATATATTTTAAAATAGAATTTGCTGATGATATCCTCCTAATATGTATCTAACAATCACCGCATCAAAGACGAGATTAGCTGATGATATTAGAGCCATCGCACATCGCTTCCTCTGCTGTCTATCTGCAATGGAGGGGCAGCGGAGGGTAATGGTAGAGGAGAGAAGCTAAGCCCACAGAAAAAGGAGATGGCATAGAAGAAATAACAAGAGAATGGAAACAAAGCAGAGAGCTGCAAAAAAAGATGGCATAGAAGTAACAAGAGAATGGAAACAAAGCAGAGAGCTGCAAAAAAAGATGGCATAGAAGTAGTAACAAAGAAGCCAAGGCTAGAATCCCATATCTTGCCCTGCCCTGCCCTTCAAACTCATTCTTATCTTAACGTTTCACCCTCAATCCTGCTTTCTTCCCTCAACATTTCACCCTCAAACTTGCCTTTAGTTGACAAACAGCTAGACCCACCTTGATAATGGCAGTTGGCACCACCTTCTCTCTCCAGTGACTGAATCTGTGCTCACCCGGTCTCCTTCCCTCCCTCTGCACTTCGTTCTTCTTGTCAACTCTTGAGTTTGTCTCCATTCTTTGTTATTCTTAATTTCGTAGCTTTTTTTTTTTTGCTATATGTACATGGATTCTTGGATATTTGTCTGTCCAACCAAAAAAATTATTTATTTTTTTGGCATCTAACAAAGTTTACTCGTAACCTACATGATAATACCAACTGATGTCTATCTTAACCTCTTCATGACACTGTTAATTTAAAGATTTTGACACTTGTTGTGCTCCCTTCAAACTTCTCCCATTACCAAGTGATAAGCAATAAATCTTCCTGTGAATAATCCAGATTTTAAAAAATTATTTTAATAGGTACAAAGTATATATTGAATAAAAATAAATTCTTAACTGGTTGGTTTGTAAGTACAAATATTTTCTTGAATGCTTCTATTTATAGTGACCTTTAGCTTTGAATTTATGTTAGGATTAGTGATGTTCCTAAAATTTCCTAAAACATATTCTAGTTGGATCTTTTCTCTTTTTCTTATTTCAAAAACTGTTTATGAACTTTTTTGGTTCTACGTTTTTCAAACTCCTAAATAATTCTGCCTGCCTATTAGTTCTTAGATCAATATAAATTCATTTGTTATCGTTTAATTTGAGAATTTTTTTACAATTTATGTAAATATTCAAGGGCTAGCTAAAACGTGATAAAACAAGTGATATATATCATTTAGTGTTTAATATAATCTGGAATATGTCTAAGGACAGTCATGATTTTTTTTTTTTAGGATTTTTATTCAACATGGCTGATGAAGAGAATTATTAGATAGAATTTGAAGAATTCAAGTTACCTTTATCATACCACATTTTTTAATATTACTAATGTTCATAGAGGGAAATTTAATAATATTCTAGTTTCTGTTAAATTGAATAAGACAAATGTGGAAGAGGGAAGTTAAGTATCTAAAGTTATGTCGAAATATACCTAATATCATTTATTTTTATACTGATGTGTATGATATTAATAAAAGAAAACAATATTTGGTTCTTGAGCATTATGATTATACTTTAGACTACTTTATCAAAGAAAAACAATATGGAAGAGTTTTACTATGAAGACAATCCCACAAGATTACTGTTAGGTTTTAATAAAGTATGCATGAACCTTCTATTATTTAAAAATTTTATGAGATGTATTATTTACTCTGGATTTTCTTTTTTCTCTATGCAAGGTTATGATTCAAAGTTTATATGACATGCACAAATTAAAAATAACTCATTACAACCTTAGTCCATCAAACATCATTGTGATACCAACCTACGGCATTGATCCTGATGATAAACAAATACAATTCTGCAAAAATATGCAACCTGGAGAAGTCAAAACACCTTTAGAGGAAGAATTATTCATCTTCATCCAAATAATTGTGTTCGTAAGTAGTTTAATAAAAATTTTGTTTTTTTTAAACATTTGTTTATACTAGTAATATGAAGTTTTTCATTAATATTATCAACAACGTTTGAAGCCAATGAAGGTAGCTATTACTAGCAATGTCCGGAGCAAAGATTTGGGTCATATGGCTAAGGGCTAAAAGTGGATGTTTTTAATTTAGGATGCATATTCGTTTTTTACATCAAGAAGAAACATCCATTTGGATCAAAGCCCTTCCTCTTTACCTGCTGGCCTCTTTTGTTCTCCTTAGCTGTGCTTTTCCTTAAAGGATGTCTCTGTGTTGTTGATGAGCCAAATGGATGTTTCTTCATGATATAAAAAAAGGAATATGCATACTGTTGATTCAGAATCAATATGAGAGAATCGTTCTATTATTCACTAGTGCGACTAGCGCACATATATAAGGACTTGAGTACAAACAGTAATCCCAAGAAATCAGGAAAGATAGTGCAATCTGTAATCCCAAGAAATCAGGAAAGATAGTGCAATCTGTAATCCCAAGAAATCAGGAAAAAATAATGCAAATAATAACAAGAGAATAATTACTAAATCTGACTTATTCTAATTAGGTCTAAGCTGGGTTAACTTAAACCTATTGGGCTTAAGTAGATGGCCCAACGTGTCTTCCAACACTCCCTCTCAAGCTGGCGAATATATATCAAGCATTCCCAGCTTGCCTACTAGTTCATCAAACCTCTTCTTATCCAGTGGTTTAGTGAGAAGATCAGCAACTTGTTGATGAGAACTAATATATGTCATGTTGACTATGCCTGCCTGTATCTTCTCCCTTATAAAATGTCTATCTATCTCAATGTGTTTAGTCCTATCATGTTGGACAGGATTATTAGCAATTTCCATTGCTGCTTGGCTGTCACACCAGGTCTGAATTGGAATATTCAGCTTCAGTCTTAGTTCCTTGAGAAGTAAAGTCAACCAGATTCCTTCGCATATACCAAGGGCTAATGCCCTGTACTCTGATTCAGCACTACTCCTTGAAACTACTGGCTGTTTTTTACTTTTCCATGTCACTAGATTACCCCATAGGAAGGTAAAATATCCTGTAGTTGATCTCCTTTCATTAATTGATCTTCCCCAATCAGCATCTGTATAAAGTTCCAGGCCTCTTGAGTCACTTTTTGTAAAGTAGATTCCTTTGCCAGGAGTCATCTTCAAGTATCTCAGAATTTCATAAACAGCTTCCATATGCTCCTCTTGTGGATTGCTTGAGAATTGACTTACTACACCAACTGGATATGCAATGTCAGGTCTAGTATTAGTAAGATAAATTAGCTTCCCAACCAAGCGTTGATACCGTTCTTTGTTCACCGAAACACCATTCTTCTTAACTTCCAGATTAGTTTCTGTGAGCATCGGGGTACCTGAGGGACTTGCCCCTAACATACCAGTCTCTTTTAGGAGATCCAACGTGTACTTCCTTTGTGAAACTACAATACCTCTCTTAGATCTTGCTACCTCCATTCCCAAGAAGTATCTCAAGCTACCCAAATCCTTTACCTCAAATTCTCGTGCAAGTGATTGCTTTAAGTTTGATATGCCTTCATGATCATCCCCTGTCACAATTATGTCATCTACATATACAATCAAAACTGTCATTTTACCTCTATCATTTTTAACAAATAAGGTATGATCAGTTTGACATTGCATGAACCCAAGTCTGATTACAAAGCTGGTAAATCTTTCAAACCATGCACGTGGAGATTGTTTCAAGCCATATAGTGACTTATAGAGCCTGCATACAACACTAGGTTCACTTGGTCTCTTCACTCCTTCTGGAATAGCCATGTATACCTCCTCTTTCAAATCACCATTAAGGAACGCATTTTTAACATCAAGTTGATGTAGTGGCCAATCTAAATTTGTGGCAATGGACAGCAATACCTTAATAGTGTTGAGTTTTGCCACTGGTGCAAAAGTTTCCTCATAGTCTATCCCTTGGGTTTGAGTGAAGCCTCGAGCTACTAATCTGGCCTTGTACTTGTTTATACTGCCATCTGGGTTGTATTTTATAGTGAATACCCACTTAGATGTCACAACAGATTTCCCTTCAGGTAGCCTCATAAATTTCCAGGTCTGGTTTTTATCCAGTGCCTTAAGTTCTGCTTCAATTGCCTCTTTCCATCTTGGGTCAGCTGCAGCCTCTTGGTAAGTGGTTGGCAATACCTCACTGTTGATATGAGCAATAAATGATTTATAGGTAGAAGATAAATTTCCATAAGACACAAACCTCTGAATGGGATATTGTGTGCATGTTCGTTTTCCCTTTCGAAGTGCAATAGGCCAGCCCAAATCATCAGAAACTGGATTCAAATCTGATTCTTGGCGTTGCTGTAGAGTGTCAGGGGTTATATTACCTTCTCCTTCCGGTGTTTGCTGCTGTTCAGAATTTTCTGCCATACTATCTTCAGTTGCATTGTTGATTTCTGATTGTTGCTGTGATCCTTGACCAGATTCTTGACCAGAGGGTGATTCAGGTTCATGTCTAGGTGATTCAGGTTCAGGTTCAGGTTCAGGGGTAGTTCGGGTAGTTCTAAGGTCTGGTTCAAGTGTGTTTGGTCTGTTTTCTATGAGCGTTGGTGAGGGTGACACATATGTTTCCAAAAAGGCCAGTTCTTTCCCATAACTCTCCCCCTGAAGTGGACTTTTGGGATAATAGGGTTGGTCCTCAACAAAGGTAACATCCATAGACACAAATGTTTTCTTTAGGTTGGGTGAATAACATCTATAACCCTTTTGCGTAGGTGAGTATCCAAGAAAAAGGCATTTGAAAGATCTGGGTGCGAATTTATCCCCATGATAATTGTGAACATAGGCAACACAACCGAAAACTTTTTGTGGGATTGAGGAAATCAAATGGGTATCTGGATAAGTGTGAGCAAGTGTATGGATTGGTGAATGATAGTTAAGGGTTCTAGATGGTAATCTATTGGCAAGGTAGGTGGCTGTGAGAATTGCATCACCCCAAAAAATAGGTGGTACATTGTAGGTTAGCATCAATGTTCTAGCAATCTCAAGAAGTTGTCTGTTTTTCCTTTCAGCAGTTCCGTTCTGTTGTGGTGTATAGACACAGCTCGTTTGGTGTACAATTCCTTGTTCATTGAGGTAAGTTGTAAACTGAGAACTTAGGTACTCTCGGCCATTATCACTCCTAAGGATTTGGATGGAGGTTTGAAACTGAGTCTTGATCATTTGGTGAAACTGTTGAGGAGGGTTTATAAATTTGAGGTGGATAAGTTTTTCTGGTATGCTTGGCAATTTGACAAGAATCACAATGAAGAGAAATATCCCTTTTATTCATAATATTTGGAAACAACTTCAACATATAACTGAAACTTGGATGCCCTAATCTGTAATGCAAAAGCATCATTTCTTTATTGGAAATAGAAATACTTGCAGAAAGAGCCATCTTCTTCTCCTTGCTGATCTTGCCATCAAGGTAATATAACCCTTCACACTCCATAGCTTTGCCAATCATCTTCCTTGAGTCCAGTTCCTGGAAAACACAGTGAGAGGAAAACATGTTAACATTGCAATTGCTGTCTTTTGTAGTCTTGGTAACAGATAGCAGGTTACACTTAATACAGGGAGCGTACAAAACATCATACAAGCTTATTTCAGGGGTAACATGTACAGTACCAATCCCAAGGGCTCTACTTCTATTTCCATCTGCTATTTTAATGTTTATTCCACTGCATGGTTTAATTTCACTAAACAAAGACAAATCATCTGTCATATGATCCGTGGCACCTGAATCTACAATCCAAGCATCAGGTTTTTCTATTTTAACCTTCATTGCTTGAACATATTTACCTGTTTGGGCTAAATTACCCATAGAAACTGTTCTTTCAGGTAAGATATCACCTCTGCTGCATTTCTCAATCAGTTTGCGTAGGTTCTCAATTTCATCAACGCTTAAGGCTCCAGGTTCTCTTGTTTCATTCTCTTGTGGAGATACTGAATATCCTTTTGCATCTGACCGTGACTGTCCTCTGCCTCTTGGGGGTTTTCCATGTAGCTTCCAGCAGTTTTCTCGAGTGTGGCCACTCCTATTGCAATGGTCACACCAACCCTTTCCTTGTTTTCCACGTCCGCCTGAACTATTAGCAGTTTTACTCACTAAAGCTGATGATTCAGGATTAGAATTAGAATACACTCCCTGGGTTAGATTCTTTCGACTTTCTTCAAATTTGACCATATTTAGAGCCTCACGTAAGGAGGGCAGAGGTCTGGTACTCATAATTCTGCCACGGACTTCCTCAAATTTAGAGTGCAGACCAAGTAAGAACTCATAGGTTCTTTCTTTGTCCAGCAGCTTCCTATACAACGCACGATCTGTTGAGCACTGCCAGTCTTGTGTGTCGTAGAGGTCTATTTGCTGCCAGATTTTCTGCAGCGTTGAATAATACACAACCACTCGTTGTTCTCCTTGTTGCTTTAAGTCTTTGATCATACCTTTCAGTTGTAGAATAGCTGCAGTATTCTCTAAGGATGAGTATGTTTCCCTTGCTGAATCCCATATTTCCTTTGCTGTTTTTGCCAACAAATACTCTTCGCTAATGTCCAGGTTCATGGAATTTATTAGCCATGACATTACCATGGAATTTTCAGCATACCAAGTCTCGAACTTGGCATCACTTTGTGTTGGTTGAGCAGCATCTCCAGTAAGATACTTTTCCTTCCCTTTTCCCCTTATGAACATCAGAATGCTTTGGGACCATTGTAGATAGTTGTCCCCATTCAGCTTGTGTCCGACAACGGAGAGAGGAAAGGTCTCACTCGCAGGGTTGGGTCGCACACTGTTGTGCTGTTCTATGTTCTGCGACTCAGAATTAGGGTTGTCGCTGCCTCCATCACTGTGGAGTGCCCGATATCGGCCGAATTGAATTTGATTCTGAGTCATTGCTCTGATACCATGTTGATTCAGAATCAATATGAGAGAATCGTTCTATTATTCACTAGTGCGACTAGCGCACATATATAAGGACTTGAGTACAAACAGTAATCCCAAGAAATCAGGAAAGATAGTGCAATCTGTAATCCCAAGAAATCAGGAAAGATAGTGCAATCTGTAATCCCAAGAAATCAGGAAAAAATAATGCAAATAATAACAAGAGAATAATTACTAAATCTGACTTATTCTAATTAGGTCTAAGCTGGGTTAACTTAAACCTATTGGGCTTAAGTAGATGGCCCAACGTGTCTTCCAACACATACTAAATTAAAAATATCCACTTTTAGCCCTTGACTGTATGACCGAAATCTCTGCTCTGGACGTTGCCGGTAATAGCTGCCTTTATTGGCTTCAAACTCTATTAATAATATTAATGAAAAACTTCATATTACTAGTATAAACAAATGTTTAAAAAATAAAAATTTTATTAAATTACTTACGAATACAATTATTTGGATAAAAATGAGTACTTCTTCCTCAAAATTGTTTTGACTTCTCCAAGTTATATATTTTTACAGAAAATTGCATTTGTTCATCGTTAACGTCAATGCCGTAGGTTGGTACCACAATGATATTTAATGGACTAAGGTTGTATGAATTATTCTTTAACTTGTTGTGCATATTATATAAACCTTAAATCATATCCTTGCATAGAGAAAAAAAAAGAAAATCCAGAGTAAATAATATATGTACACATATACATGTATGTCCTCATAAAATTTTTAAATAATAGAAAGTTCATACATATCTTATTAAACCTAATAGTAATCTTGTGGGATTGTCATCATAGTAAAAACTCTTCCATATATTATTTTTTATTAATATCATACATTAATACAAAAATAAATGATATTGGGTATATTTTGACATAACTATAAATACTTAACTTCCTCTTTCACATTTGTCTTATTCAATTTAACAAAAACTAGAAGATTATCAAATTTTCCTCATGAACATTGCTAAATTCTAGATTAAAAACTATTATATGATAAATACGTAATTTGAATTCTTTAAATTCTATTTAATAATTCTCTTCATTAGCCATGTTGAATAAAATCCTACCAAAAAGAAATCATGACTATCTTTAGACATATTCTAGATTATATCAAACACTGAATGATAGTAAAACTCTTCAATAGCACGTTTTAGTTGACCCCTTTCAAAAACAAGGCTAGCTTCATAACTTGAATATTTACATAAATTGCAAAAAACAAAAAAATTTCTCAAATTAATCTAAAGTGAAACATATACAAATTAAATGATAATAAATAAATCTATCTTGATCTAATTGTTAAAGAACTAATAGACGTGCAGAATTATTTAGGAGTTTGAAAAATACATAGAACCAAGAAAAAGACCCAACTAGAGATTACTATAAATAGAGAGAGAAGAGACAAGAATTATAGTTTAGGAACATCACTAAAGATCACTTAGATCTAGAAAATAGAAGCATGTCAAGAAAATATTTCGACTTACAAACCAACCAATTAAGAATTTATTTTTATTCAATATACTTTGTAGCTGTTAAAATAATTTTTTTAAAATCTGAATTATCCACAGGAAGATTTATTACTTATCACTTGGTGATTGGAAAAGTTTGAAGGGAGGACAACAAGTGCAAAAATCTTTAAATTAACAGTGTTATGAAGGTTAGATAGATGTCAGTTGGACACATTTATTATCATGTAGGTTACGGGTAAAACCTTGCTAAATGCCAAAAAAAATATTTTTTTTGGTTGGACAGACAAATATCTAAGAATCCACGCACATATAGCAAAAAAAAAAAGCTACGAAATTAAGAATAATGAAGAATGGAGACAAACTCAAGAGTCGATAAGAAGAACAAAGTGACATAGAGGGAGGAAGGACTGGGTGAGCACAGATTCAGTCACCGGAGAGAGATGATGGTGCCAACTGCCATTGCCAAGGTGGGTTTAGCTATTTGCAAACTAGGGCCAAGAGCGGGTTTGAGGGTGAAACGTTGAGGGAAGAAAGCAGGGTTGAGGGGGAGACGCTAAGATGAGAATGGGTTTGAATGGTAGGGTTGAGGGTGAGGAGTTGAGAGAATAATGAATTTGAAGGTATAGAGTAGATGATATTATAAGGATTATTTGAAGGCAAAATAAATAAATATTAAAGACAAAATAAATTGAGATATGTTAGGGATTTCAATGTGGGTTGAGGGGGAGAGACGCTAAGGTGAGAATGGGTTGAAGACCAAGTTGAATCTTTCAACAAGCAAGTATAAGATTTCAATGTTTTATTTTGTGATTGACCTATGATGCTTTTCCTTGTGAACTTTTTAATAAAGTATTTTTATTAGATATGTGAGGTGTCGTATTTTTGGTATTAGAACTAAAGTCTTTAAAAAGTTGAAAAAATTAGGTTGTTAAGTGATCTAATATCCTACGTAGGATTGGAGAATGATGAAACACTCAAAAGATTAGTAACTCGACCCTAGCTCCACGCCAAGATGCTGTCTCTCACTAAGATAACATTATTTGGCAAGAATTACGAGGTTGCATCATGATGCTCCTTTTTGTTAAGATATTTTGCAAGAGTTACGAGATTATATTTAGTATTGATCAGAGAGTGAAGATGGAAGCTCCTATTGAAGACAACAATCGTCAACGTCAACGTAATAGTTATCAAGAGGAAAATGGCCTTGTTAATGATAAAGCTCCTGGTGATCGAGTAAGAAGATGATAGGCCTTAGAGCACTAAATTGAAAGGTAGTAGTAGTGCAATTTCTCAAAACAATCTTGCACACATTACCTTGCTTTGAAGATTTTGATAAAGTTTGATTCTCCTAAATTTGAAGGCAACCTAAATCTATGTGAAACTGAAGAATGGATCAGAAGGTTAGAGACTATATTTAGAATTATAATTTACACCTCGTAGGAATCTAAGCACCTACTGCAAAAGGCAGCAACACTGTTTGCATTCATGGGCAGGTAGGTAAGAGATGACATGTCAAATTGAAACATCTTAGTAGCAGAACATCTTATTTTGTCGAGTTTGCACAATAAGCGAATGATGCTCATCCATTTTCTAGCCTTAGTAAGAAAGACTCAAGAGGCAAGCAAGTTTGCAAGGTTCCCTCTTCTCTATTCTCCATTTCACCTTCCATCATATGATTAAAATTGAGATTATAAGTGGCCATATTTTATATTGTAGTACACATTTCACCTTCCATTGCCTTCCATCCTATCCGATCAATATCTGATTATAAATGATAAATTAAATCAAATTTCAACACGGACCGCTTGTTGACCTTCCATCATATTTGATTATTTAGCCCATTGAATAGCTCATATCCAATAAAAAATTGAGGTTATAAATGGGGCCATTTATATTATAAATTAAATAAGTAAATCAAATTTCAATGCATCTTAATATTGACAAGTATTGAGCTACTTCCTTATGAATTATATTGAGTATTAAGCCTTTACCTCTCTTCTTCTTACTTTCTCTTCCCCTTCGCTCTTTACTCTTCTCCATCTTCCCTCTTTTGCTAGAATGTCACTGCATCCAATTCAAGCCCCAATTAAAGTTAAGCCATAATAAAAATTGAGTTGTAGTAGTAAACTGAAAGTTAGAACAAACAAACAAACAACAAGCCTTATCCCACTAGGTGAGGTCGGCTACATGAATCACACGACGCCATCGTGCTCTGTCAACAACCCAATCCTTAGATATGTTGTTGATTAGGAGGTCTCGTTCAATGACCTCATTCAGCGTTCTTCTCGGTCTTCCCCTGCCTCTTTTTATAGGACTTCATCTTGTTTGATCCACCCTCCTCACCGGGGCCTCCAAAGGCCTTCTTTGCACATGTCCAAACCATCTTAAGCGATTTTCAACCATTTTCTCTTGGATAGGTGCCACACCGACTCTTGTCCTGATCTTTTCATTTCGAATCCTATATTTTCTTGTATGATCACACATCCATCTCAACATCCTCATTTCTGCTACTCCGACTTTGTGCTCTTGTTTTCCCTTTATTGCCTAACATTCACTACCATACATCATAGCTGGTCTTATATAGCAGTCCGATAAAATTTTCCTTTAAGTTTCTCAGGTACCTTCTTATCGCAAATAACTCCGGTAGCTTTCCTCCACTTTAACCAGCCAGCTTGTATTCTATGAGAAATGTCTCCATCAATTTCCTCATCCTCCTGTATAATGGATCCTAGGTATTTAAACTTTGATACTTGAGGAATAATTTGCTCTCCCATCCTCACCTCCAAATCCCTATTACCTTGCCTCCCTCCAAAATCACAATGTATATATTCTGTTTTGTTCCTACTCAAACGGAAACCTTTCGACTCCAAAGTCCTTCTCCATAACTCTAAACTAGTGTTAATCTCTTCTTTTGATTCCGCCATAAGAACTATATCATCCGCGAAAAGCATGGACTTAGGGATTCTTTCTTGAACAGGTTTAGTTAAAACATCCAGAACAATGTTGAACAAGTACGGACTCAGAGAGGATCCCTGATGTAGGCCAATCTTAATAGGGAAGTCCTTTGTCTCCCCCCCAGGCGTCCTTACACTGGTAGTAAACTGAAAGTTTGAAGAGAAGGTAAATCAAATTTCAACACATATTCGCATTTTGTAATATAAAATGAGTTTTACCTTTAATATTAGATGGAGTATAATATTGAGTGTCGAGCTACCTCTTTTTTACTTTTCTCTTCCCCTTCTTTCTTCGCTTTTCTCCACTAGAATGTCATTCATCAAACTTAAATTCATAATAAAAAAAATAGTTATAGTTTTACCATACAATAAGAACTCACATCCTGTTTTTAACTTGTTTACTACCACAACTCAGTTTTTATAATCCAATCATATTTTTGAAATCTCTATTTTCATCACTTATTGGAATAATTAAAAGTATTAAGAATTTACTATTTATTAATTAATAATAACAACATCCTCCATTTAAAAACGCTCAATTTAAAAAACTTAAATATATAGGAAAAAAGACTTAAATAATAAAATAGCAATTCTACCGACAGTGTAAGCACTGGATAATTTGTGTATTTGTCCTTGTTAGCTTTGCTAGTTGTTTCTTTTCATTAATAAAATGTGTTTGTTATTAAAAAAAAACACTTAAAATAAAAACAAATATTCATAATTTAACATAGCCCTCAAAATTAAGTTGTCAATTTTAAGATGTTTGTGGGCTCACATGCCACCCACTATTTAAAACTCTTTTAAAATTCAGAGAATTGGACTAAATTTATATATTTTTTCCAAACAAAATTTTCATAATAAGTAATCATAATAAAAAAATTTTAAAAAAGAACTTTAAACAACTTTATTTGTTTTTAACTAAGTCTCTTTATTTTATCCCACCTAAATTTATTAATTTTTGTCAAATCTTCTTTCTTTATTGCCAGCAATTTTTGTCATTCCTCTAAAATTATAATTTGAAATTAACCTACCATAATATAAAATCCAGATGCACCTGAGTATGAAAGACAAGAGACTGCACCTTTGCCTCACTCACTACACTCATTTTGCGAGATTGTAACACTACCTCTCATCTTTACGAACTTCCTCCACTACCAAATTTGTGCCTCTCTTCGTTCACCTTCGGCTTCGCCTTTAACTTCTGCATATATGTTGTCTCTCAACCTGTCATACTAAGAAAAAGCTTTGATTTTCCTCCTCACACTATTGCCTAAAAGTTAAGTCCAGGATTTCTAAGGTTTAATTATCCTTCGCAAACACAAACATGTTTGTCTCTCTCAATCTGTCACATTAAGAAGCAAGGATACCAGTGCCAAGAATCATGACTGGGGTTTCGAAAGTCATAAGTGACTTCAAAGGTCAAAGGTGTCCTGGATTCTAGGTTCTGGGTGACACGCAAGGGAAAATTCCTTACTTTCCTCCTAAACCTTATATAGTTTAGGGTACCAAACCAACCCATTTCTCATTTTTATGAGTCAAAAGTTTGTCAATCTTTTTTTTTAATTGCGAGCAATTTTTGTCATTCTTCCAAAATTATAGTTTGAAATTAACCTATAATAATATAAAAGCCAAAATGCCTAAGCCATGTAAGTATGAGACGAGACTGCACCTTTGCCTCACTACCCTCATTGTAACACTACCTCTCATCTTTACCATCAACTTCCTTCACTATCGAATTTGTAACTCTCTTCCTCCACCCTCATTGTGACACCACCTCTATTGAATTTTTGCCTCTCTTCCTTCACCTTCTGTTTCGCCTTTAGCCTTTGCATATTCGTTGTCTCTCTCAATCTCTCATACTAAGAAGAAGATTTGATTTTCCTCACCCTAGTGCCAAGTCCAGGATTTCTATGGTTTAATTATCCTTCGCAAACATACATGTTGTCTCTCTCAATCTGTCATACTAAGAAGCTACCTCGTCATAAGTCTCAAAGGCCAAAGGTGTCCTAGACTAGAGAGAGTAAGTTCAGGGTACAAACCAACCCATTTCTAATTTTTATATGAGTCAAAAGGTTTGGACCATAAAGTGTTGCCAGGCAAAGTGGTAAGGATACATTCTCTACTTTCTTTCCTAAACCATAGATAGGTTATATGTGAATCACCCACAACAGACAAAAAAAGAAAACAAACATTCTAGTCTAGCAGCTTAGATCACTCATGCCATGTGCCTGAAATTAGATTGCCATGAAAATCAATGACCCATCACAAAGCTTAGATCACTCTCACCTGCTCCATAAACTTTCGCTTTCGTGATGATCCCACTTTATGCCACGTGCCTGAAATTATATTGCCATGAAAATCAATGAACCATCACAAAGCTAACTTGCAAGACAAATCCATTTATATTCATTGAGCACTAGATAGCTTTTCACAGAACAACTGTCACCAGGATAAGATCACGCAAGAAGCACAGAACAGATCTAACTACCAAGCACAAGGGCCAAAAGAAGAGATTCCTACAATAACAGAATCAGAGACCAAGAAATTACAATATTAATATCATTACAAGCCCCAGAAATTAGAGGATCTGCGGTTTATGAGCAAGAGTTGATAATTGTCCAATGCCAAGAACAATTAGAAATGAAACTAAGCTGCTTCTTCAATCGTGAATCTTAATCCTATATTACTAATAAGTAAACAACCCAACGAAATTCATTCTGAGGCAACAAACCGAGATAGACAACGAAGATATATAATGTGAACTATATTCTCAGAAACTACTGGCTAGCACCGAGCAACCCAGTAAAGCGTCTAATAATCATTTAGCACTGTCGGATAAGAGCACCCAAGAAGCACAAAAGAAGACAGAGAAACGTACGTGACGAGCACTTTGGAGTTACTCTTCTCTGTGCCCTCTTCAATCTCTCTGTTCCTCATACTATCACTCTTGCATGGTAACAAGCAATTTGATGGCCCTTCGTTTTATGACAGAGAAAAACGAGCAAACTGAGATTGAAAACGTACCTTTCAGATATCTATTTCAAATGAACTTTCCTCACGGTAATGACCCAAAAGAAGGCGATGAACGAGGCTCCTTGGGTTTCAGAGCTTTCTTGCAATGGAACGAGGCGTGATCCGAACTCGGAGAAGAGAAAGGAGGAGACGCAGTGAAGAGCGATAGAATTGCGGGATCGGAGGCTTTGGGGCAATGTTCCTTCGCTGCTGCACGCCTCTGTTCTGGGAATCGAAATTGCCAACGGCTACCTGCAATTTTAAGTTCTGTTCAGTTCAAAAAATGTTGACGACCCAATGCCACGTGTTTCACTTTCATAGGCATATACCCCAACGGCTCCTTGCCTAAATTTAAGCTTATTTAGGAAGATTTTTGTCATTTCGGTTAATGAGTAAAATTAATATCAGAATATTTTATGGTAAAAAAATATCAGAATATTTTTAGAATCTGACGCACCAATGGTCTAATACTCTAATTAGTTACTTGTAAGCTGTAAGGTGTAAGGAGATCATTAAATATAAAAATTTTAAAATAAAAAGAAATCAGCAGTGACTGAAACCTAAGGAAACAAATAATTAAATTGCAAAGAATTAAAAATTCAGTTAAGAGTAACAAAAATTTTTAAATTTATTTTTTACAAATTAGTTATCTAATTTTTATGCTAGGTATTAAATTACGGAATATATTTAAAAAGAAAGTTATAAGATTGTGAGCCCAAAAAAAAGTTATATTGTTGAATATGTTAAACAATTTAAAAAATAAAAGTCAACACTACATTAAACAATTCACAAAAAATTTCTAACAATTATAAGAGGTTTAATTTTATATAAGGGCAAAATATGGGGAAAATATTAAATGTTATTGATGTGAGTATTAAATTAGACTCATATTTTGGATCAAGTGAAGAGAAGAGAAAAAGACTTGTATAGTTGCAAGTTGCAACCATTATTAGTTAAGTTAGTATTTTCCGTTTTTAAAAAGAAAAGATTGGCAAATAAATAAATAAAAAAGAAAAGAAAGAAAACATAAACATAAACAACCCCGGGAGCCAACGGTACCCGAAACTTACGTGAGACTATTTGAAAATTCATTGTTAGTTTTTAACACGAAAATGATTTTCTAATCATACATGCAAATTATTCCAAGATTCCATAAGTTCTTTGTTTTTATAAGAAACAACTATCAAAATCAAACAGTTCAAAATAGTAGTAACATTTAGTTAAAAACAATAAATGTATGAGATATATATATTTCCAATTATATCCCTTTTTTAGGGAGGACACATGAGAGACTATGTGTAAAAATTTATTGTAGAGAGATGATAAGTGGCGTATATTTCCAATTATTGTATAGTTGCAAGTTGCAACCATTAGTTAAGTCAGTATTTTCTGTTTTTAAAAAGAAAAGATTGGCAAATAAATAAATTAAAAAAGAAAAGAAAGAAAAAAATAAACATAAACAACCCCGAGAGCCAACGGTATCCGAAACTAACGCGAGACTATTTTAAAATTCTTTTTTAGTTTTTGACACAAAAATTATTTTCTAATCATACATGCAAATTATTCCAATATTCCATAAGTTCTTTGTTTTTATAAGAAACAACTATCAAAATCAAACAGGTCAAAATAGTAGTAACATTTAGTTAAAAACAATAAATGTATGAGATATATATATATATATATATATTTCCAATTATATCCCTTTTTTAGGGAGGACACATGAGAGACTATGTGTGAAAATTTATTGTAGAGAGATAATAAGTGGCGTATACTTAATGGAGGAAAAGTGAAAATAGTACAAATTTTAGACAAAAAAAATTTGTTTCTTATATTTAGGGACATCACTGTGAAAGAAATTATTTCTTATAAAAAGGAACAGAGGGAGCAATAATTAAGAGTTAAGGTGCAAATTTGTCTCAAAAGTTTTCACTCTGAAATGCTAGACATCTAAATTTTTTTCTGTGCAAATTTGTCTTGAAAATTTAAAATTATAGTAGGGATCCTACTGTTAAAAATGTTAATGATTAACATTATTATTTTAATTGTCAACGTTAGTTTTTTAATAGAATGGGATAATATTAATACGATTTTAAACTTTCTAGACAAATTTGTACTGAAAAACTTCTTAAGTGCCTATCGCTTATGAGTGAAAACTTATAAGATAAATTTGCACCTTAACTTAATAAATAATCCAATATCAAGCCAACAAAAATTAGTTCAATTCTTATGAATTCAAATATACATGCTAATAGAAATGTATCATCCAACCAACAGATTTAGTCTTCATGTACATGAGGATTTAATTTGGAGGTGCTAAATTGTATCATCCAATAAGGAATTTAAACAAAATAATACTCCATCTACTCTTAATGTAGGAGCTAATAAGGTTTTTACTAAAATATTGAACTTCACATTAAGCTAAAACGTAATAACATGAAAAGTTTGCTAGCACGATCCATACATCCTGTGAACAAGTAATGCAATTTCTAGGGGATCATGCTCTACTGATTAAGTACTTTAATATGAGATGGCTGACATAATTGTATGTGAGAACTAACAAATGAGTTTGTTTTAATTTAAAATAGAGTTAAGATGTAAATTTATTTTAGAAATTTTCACACAAAAGTGCTACGCATCTGAAAGTTTTTTAAGATACAAATTTGCCTAAAAGTTTGAAAACGTGACAATTTACTTCTACTGTTAAAAATGTTAATGGTTAATGTGATTTTAATAGTCAACATTAGTTTTTTAATAGTAAGGGACAAAATTGCTATGATTTTGAATCGTTGAGGCAAATTTTCATTTAAAGAAACTTTTGGACGCCCAACTTTTGAGTGAAAACTCTCAAAACCCAAAAAAAAAAAATTGCATACTAATTCACTTTGTTTTTAAATTTATGTTTTTTCAATTATTTTATTAATTACACATATTAAAATATTTTTTTATTAATAGAGTAGTTTCCACACAAATTATTTAAATGGATATTTTATGAAGACCAATACTCAATTTTTTTACAAATATTAACATAACTAATTTTTAAATATACACAAATAAATTATTTGACTCATATATTTAGGAAAAAAAGAGTCAGAAAAATTTACGCTTTTTTGTTTTTGTTTTTAATTTTCTTATTCTCAAAACAATTTTATAAAATTATTTTTTAAAATACGTTTTGAGAATATAAAAAATATGTTTGGATAATTATTTTAAATAATCACATTTGAAAAAAAAAATCACATGTGGCAAGCGGTGGTTGTCATTGGCTGTGATGTGTGGCCAGATCTGAGTTAGAAGAGAAAAATATTTCTCCAATTTTCAAAGCACAAAATAAAAAAATAAAAAATGACATAAAAAGAAGTTAAAAATTGCAATATTCCAATTTAGGTATCTAAGATATCAAAATCTCAAGAAAGGAAATGGTGTCTAATCTGGTATTTTGTAAATATAGTCAAATGACTAAAATGCCCTTATACCAAATTTAAAATCTCAAGAAAGGAAATGGTGTCTAATCTTCTAGTATGGGTCCTTTGATGAGGTATGGAGGTTCAGCATCAAAGTGCTGAGGATATGGATGGATTCTAGTGTTTATGAGAAAAAGATGGAGCCAATAGAATATAGTGCTTCTGGTGAGGTTTTGGACATCTGTAGGAGTTTCAGGATGGGATCCAAGGGGGAAAATGGTGACTTTAATTATGTGAGGCATTTCTGGTTCAGAGATAGAACAAAAAAGGGTTGGTGTGTGGAGAGTGACAAGAGCTTTGGAGGTTAAGAAGCTTTCTGAGGTCTTGAGAGAAAATTTGCAATGGTGTTCTGGTGACCTTTAAGGTGATGGGTGGTGAATTCATAGCGGGAAAACCAGTCTTCATTCTTTCTATCATAGTAACTGGCTATCTAGCAAGATCTTTCCTTAGATTAAGCATTCTGGGAAAAGACATATTGTTCATTTCTACTCTAAATTGATAAGGACTTATATGAAAGCTAAATTTCTCAATCCCTCTTTTGACTGCAAGGAGGTCTTGATAAGCTACCTACAAGGAGGTCCTTGCAGATTTTCTCTCAAGACCTCAAAAAGGTTCTCAACCTCTAAAGCTTTTGTCAGTCTCCACACACCAACCCCTTTTCATTTTAACCATCTCTGAACCAAAAATGCCTCATATAATGAGAGCAACCGCTCTTGGATCCTGTCCTAAAACCCCTACAGATGTCCAAAACCTCGCCAGAAGCATTATGTTCAGTCTCTATCTTCTCCTCATGAACACTGGAATCCATATATATCCTTAGCACTTTGATGCTGACACTCCATACAAGCCATGCCCATCATCAAAGGACCCCTACTAGAAGAACTTTTGTGGTATATTTGGTCTATCTCAGCCAATTACACTTGTGCCATAGCTTTTTCAGCCAATTACCCATTTGCAGCCATCTGAATGACTCTAGAAAATCCTTGATAATCATCTAAAAGGCATTATCCTCTAAACAAAAGAAATTTTTCTGTTTGTTTACTTTTTACAGGCGTTATGGTAGAGATGCTGATAGAAGGCTTTACACAGATAACCATCTGATTCTCTAGATCACTACTCCTTTATGGCCAAAAGATGAAAAGTTATTAATGGAGAAAATTGGAAAGACATTAACTGAACTTAATGAACCAAAACATAGGAGAAGACACTAATGTCTTTCTCTTGGACCTTTCCCTGTAAGTTCTCCTAGTTTACTACAGGCCATCTATTCAAATCTTGAAGAATTTTACAGAAATTTCATCATGAATGCTGTCAGACCTCCACCTCTACTGAATATGTCACAAGTTCCTCCTCCAACAGAAGCAACCCAAGAGCCTTACCAAGGAGACTTACAGATCCAGCTCACTCAGCCTAAAGAACCCCATTTCCCTCAACCAAGTATGATGATTATGATAACTTCCATTTCTTGTAGGAGAATCCTAAGATCTTAACCAAGCTGATGAATGATGATAATGAGACTCTACTTGCAGAACTTGAAGAATTTTACTGCACAAGAAGACACTGTGATTCTGATGACTCTGACCCAGAAGGTGTCATGATCGTATCTCTAAAGCCATAAACCCATTTGTAAAAGTTTATGGTAAACATAATCATATAGGAATCTCCTTCATGTCACTCAAAAGATAAGGGGGACCCGTCAAGAATACTTTATGTCACCCGTTTAGTAGTTTGTCTCGTTGTAATTATTAAAGGCATCTTTGCCTTTTATGTCATGTCAAAATAATGGTGTTTGGAATCTTTACTATTAAGTTGTGTTATATTATGATCTTAGGGTCGATATAAACCCCTTTTTGCCCATAGTTAGGCAGAGGCAAAGGCAGTTGTAACAACTTTCTTGTGTATACTAGTGTGTTTTCCTCATGAGTTCTCTCTAATTTTCTCTCTTCTTCTGAAAGCCTCACTTATAATACATTTCTTCTGTCATCAGAGATTCTGAGTATGTTCTGCTCTTGCCTCTCTAAGAGGATCCTGTGCATCAAAAATAAAATCTGACTACAATCTATTAAGGCGTGTTTAGTAACGACTTTTCAGTTATCCTAGTATTGGTATTCAAAGATAAGAGTCCTAATGTGGCCTTACTTGAAAGCTTTGGATATCAGACTATGTTAGCTTGATTTGTTTTAGCTAACACCAACAGATCTCATCTTCATGGTCACCAATAGATCTCATCTTTATGGTTCCATACTCACCAATGTAGATCTCATCTTCCCAATTCCACTTTCTATTTCGGTTCTCCATTTTTTCGTTCTCCAAATAGTGACTTAGCTTATAATGTTGCAGCTTACATTGTTGTAATTTTGGGAGTTAATCTTCAGTACGTCAATTCTGTAATTTTCATCAATTTCCTTTTTTTAATGACTACAAATCATTAGCTGTGTTGTTTTGGTCTAAGGGTATTTTAGTAGCTTCACATTATATTAATATATATTTCAACTAAGTTTAGATCTCACTTCCATGGTTGTTGTACAAACATGTTTTAAAACTCAACATTTGGGTTGTCGTACCAAAATTTCAACTTAGTAAAAAATTTGCCCGTTAATTTCAAACTGCTACTACTAAGAATTTGACTGTTAGTAGCGATTCCCAATTGGCTAAGTTGAAAGTACCTCAACATTTGGGTTTGTCAGGCAAGTAATAGGTAAGTAATCACTAGTAAGTTGAAAATTCAAAGTTCCAATTGACGCTTTATGATCTTAACTTTATGTTAAAGAATTTGACTGTTAGGGATGGTTTAGTATTGGTTTAGTAATGGTTGTCTTTGACTTAGAAAGTACCTTAACATAGTAAATAGTCTATGATGATAAGCAGGACTACAATTTTGATTCAATAATTATTTTTGTTTTCATACTAAGTACGGAATACAAGTTATTTGCATAACTCATGAGTATGGATACTGATAAGAAAATAACTCAAGAGGCATTAGACATATATCATAAGTAAGTAATAAGAAAACATGCATGGATAATAAATCTTGGGCATTCTGAGATGACATTAGATAATAAACATGCTAATTTTCTAGTAGGTATATTAGGAATCTCTAGTGCATAAACTTCCAAACAAGGAATATGATGCCCACATTGTCATAGTAGAGCACACCAATTCAGTAAGGAAGATAAGATAATGCTCCATCTGACTCTATAAAAGTGTGCCTTCCATCAACTATCAAGCAGTGAAGGAACCTTCTCCAATTAGTCATTTGACATGGCATGAATCACCAACCCTAAATCAAACCTGTGAATAATTAGTCAAATTTTTTTTGGGGTAAGTTGAATAAGATATGACCTTATTTAGATCATTTTGTAATATTCTAGTGGTTGCCGCAAGCCACATGTAGCTCCTACAGAAGTAATAACAATCAAAGCACGAGTGGGTGCTCAAATAAAGGGTTGCTATGATTCTATTAAACCCCATCACTGATTGTTTGTATGATGGGGCTTTGGTTGTTTCCTTCGGAGTAGCTTCCTTAGTCTGTACCCCCTGAGGTGTCTCCTCTGTTTCCTCAGCCCCCTGTTCCACCTCTTCGTCCTCCATTTAGTTGTCCATGATGGTATTCACAGCTTCAACCAGCTTCTTTTTCTTTTTCCAGTCAGCTTTAGCGAGTTCGATTGGCCGGTCTGGTGGGTTTTTGCATTGACCTGTGTCCTGCATACACGCACAATCACAGTTCGAAAGCAAGCACAATTCCCAAGAGAGAGAAAACCTAGATGGAGAGGTTTTTTTTATTTTGTGTCTTTTTCTATATGTGTTTGCAGCACTAGCTGGTCAAAGATGCCGGAGGGGAATGCTTGGAAACGGAGGAGCTATTTGCGAAAGACAATGAAATCTTCTGGAAGATGCCGGAGCTGTCTAAAGAGGTAAAAGAACTGATGAAGGTTTACCCAGTAGTTCCGATCACACAGGAGGAATACAATGAATGGTGTAAACCATGGAATTACTCCTTGGTTATCACAGTATTGGGAAAATGATTTAATCTTTATATGCTGAAAACTCATCTCACACGACTTTGGGGCACTATAGATTTTGAGCTAATAGATATCCCCAAAAATTATTATATAGTCAAGTTCACCAACCAGGATTTGTGGAAGGAACATTTTGTAATAGCCTAGCATAGTATATTGGTGCAGAGATGGACTCCCTATTTCGATCCTTTCAAAAACTAGCTCTGAAGGATTTTCTCGTGGGTTGGATCCCTATGATGTGCTACAATAAACATTGCATGTTTCGACTTGGGGATAGAATCGGTCAGCCTCTTCAAGTGGACCTCTACACACGCTAGTAGAGAATACAGGGGACAAGGTAGAACGCGCTTGATATGCCCTGATATGCATTTATCTGCAAAAACAACTGGTTCCTCGCGTGATTGTGGCAAGCAAAGTGTTTAGTGTAGAGTACAAGGGACTAAAGCTTATATGTTTCAAATGTGGCTGATATGGTCACCACTGGGAAGCATGTCTGTGGAGAAAGAGCTCTTAAACAACGACAGGCTCCTCCTGCCCAGAAAACCACTAACGAGGCTCATCGAAAAAATCATCAGAGGGAAACACACCGGAATGAAGAACCAATGGCACTGTAATAGAGAATCAAGAGACCTTTAGTTCGTGGATGTTTGTCTCTGGGACAAAGAAGTCTCAATTATCAAGGCAAGGTTATCAAGACAGGAGAGCTGAAATGCAGCTACCCAAATCACGATTTGTAGTCCTCACAGAAATTGAAGATGAGGAAAGAGACAGAGAGGAAGTGAACTATACCAAAGAGAAGACTCCTGCGAAAACTGGTGGCGAGGGTGCTGAGATGATGCCGTTTGAAAAGAGGAAAACTCTGAACCTACAAAGAGATTCTATAAATATAAATAGAAGGGAATAAGGAGGTAATCTGAATTTGAAAGTCAAAAAAATGCATAAACCACAGGGTAAAGAAAATGACAAGCCCAACACATTGGTTAAAAATGGGCCAGTCACAGTCAACAAGCCCAAGGAAGCAGAGAAAGCTCAGGTGGTGGAGAAGGTAGGCCGAGTGAGCACAGACCAGCCCAAAATGGCTAGTCAGAGGATCCACAAGGTAGTTGCAGGACAAATGGGTCAAATGGTGGGATCTAAAGACGAAGTCCAGTCAGATAAAATGAACGATAAACCAAATAAGATGGAGGGAAGCAGAGTTGAGATACAGAACACTTTACGCTCCAAAAACATGGAGACAGAAGGAAGGGAGAAGTATATTGATTACCAGAATACCAGACCACCAGACACCCAGAATGGCCAGACAGGAGAACTAGTGGGGAGGGAGGAAGAAGATACTATTGAACTGGCGGAAGACATTTGGGACGAAGATGAATATGTGCCAAATACAAGAGAGATCAGATGAGTACCCCGTCTTTTTTTCCTTCATTTTATTTGTTTTAAATAATTGTGGCTAGTTGGAATTGTAGGGGAGCCGGAAGCCGTATATAGTAAGAAGGAATAACATAGATGTTTTGTGTATCATTGAACCCCGTATAAGCGGAAAAAAGAGCTGACATAGTGGTTAGAAAATTTGGTTTCTCGCATTGGATCAGAGTAGAAGCTACGGGTTTTGCGGGAGGAATTTGGGTCTGTTAGAATGAAGGAGACATAAATGTTGAGTATATTTCCTCTACGGAACAACTGCTGCACTGTAAAGTGGGAAGGAAAAATTCAAATCAGTATGGTTTTGTTTTGTTCATTTATGGGGAGCCAAATTATCTTAAGAGAGGAAATTTACGGCAGACCATCAAGACCATAGCTGATATAGATCCTTGGTTATTAGTAGGAGACTTTAATGCAATCAAGCACCCAAGAGACAGAGTTGGAGGGGTTGTACCAAACATGAATTCAATGGATGCTTTCAATAGTTGTCTTGAAGAAACATGAATGATTGAACTAAGCGACCCTCATGACCATTTTACTTGGGAATGAGAGTTCATTAAAGAAAAGCTTGATTGGGTTTTTTGCAACTTCCAATGGGAAAACTTATTTCCTCATACTGTTATGAAACATGATCTAGCCTACAAGTCAGACCACAAACTGATAGTAATTTCCTGTGATAGGAGAGAAATTCCCATAACAGTAAACAGAAGATTTCAATATCCAGCATGGACAGTAGAGAAAGACTTTCCAGAGATCATCTCCCAAGCCTAGTAGAATCAAGACTGGTGCAGTGGTGTGGAAAATTTTCAAAATATGGCCTTGTAATGGAACATAGAAAAGGTAGGTAGCATTCCCAAGAGGAAAAAGGAGATCTTGGGGAGACTAGAAGGAATTGAAAGGGTCAAGAAGCAAAGGTCAAACCACGGTCTTCACAGATTACAGAGAAAATTATGGGCTGACTATAACAAGATCCTACTACAAGAGTTGATGTGGTACTAGAAGTCTCGATGTAAATGGCTACAATGGGGCGATAAGAATACCAGATTTTTTCATGCCTCAACAATGTTTAGGAGGAAAAAACAGAGAATTGAGGATCTAAAGGATGAAGCAGGAACATGGGTTACAGAGGAAGAAAGATTACACCAGATGGCAATCAATTACTATAAAGACCTTTATACACCAAAGATGGACAGACTCTAGAAGACCCCCACTGGCCCAATCTATTCCCTATTCTTCGGCCACAACAAGTGGACTGAATCAATAGAGAGGTAACTGATATAGAGATTAAGAATGCAACTTTCTCTATGGGAACGTTCAAAGCTCCAAGTCTTGATGGTCTACAACCACACTTCTTTCAAGCCCTCTGGGATAAGGTGGGTAACAGTTTGTGTGAGATGGTCAAGGAAGTATTTAGAGAACCAAGAAGGATTGAAGCAATAAACCAAACTAATATAGTGCTTATCCCCAAAGTGGATCACCCGAGTTCCTTGAGGGAACTGAAAATTATCACTAAACTAGTTGCAAGGAGACTTCAATATATCATGAATGAGTTAGTTGGACCACAGCAGTGTAGCTTCATCGCTTCAAGATCAAGTAGTGATAACATTATTATAGCCCAATAGGCTATCCATCTGATGAGGACCAAGCCAGGTAGGAAAGGTCTAGTGGCTGTTAAAGTGGACATGGAGAAAACTTATGATCACCTGGATTGGACTTTCTTGAAGAATACTCTGGAAATTATCAGGCTTCTGGATAGGTTGATAGAGATCATTATGCAATGTGTAAGTACATCAACCCTGAAGGTTTTGTGGGATGGAGCCGAAGGTCAAGCTTTAAGCCATCATAGGGGGTGAGACAAGGTGATCCACTTAGCCCTTACCTTTTCGTTCTTTGTATGGAGAGGCTAGGACATTTGATCTTAACTGAATGTCAAGCCCAAAGATGGAAACCGCTCAAATTTAAGAATGATGGACAAGAAATTTCACACCTTTTCTCTGCTGACAACCTAATTCTGTTCGTCGAAGCCTCAACGAGACAGATGAATATACTCAAGAGAGTAATGCAAAGATTCTGTGAGATTTTTGGATATAGGATCAGTCTGGAGAAATCCAAAGCTTTTTTCTCCAAAAATGTTCACATAAACAGAGCTCTTGCCTTAAGTCAAATTCTTGGAATTGGGATTACTTAGGATCTGGGAAAATACCTCGGCGTACCTCCTATCCATTCACAGATCACGAAAGATACCTTTGGCCACATTATCAAAAGAGTTCGAACCAGATTTAGCTCTTTGCAAAGGGAGATATCTGACAACGGCGGGCAGAACGGTGCTAATCAAAGCGGTGATATCAACCCTCCCTTCATATCAAATGCAGTCCACGTTACTGCCAAAGGGTGTACTGAAGGAGATAGAAAAAATCAGCATGAACTTCCTATGGTGCCAAGATGAAAACAATAAGGAAAATGCACATGATAGCTTGGGAAAAGATCATGAAGAGTAAAGAAGAAGGGGTTTTGGGCATAAAAAATCACTATGGTCAAGCTATCGAACACAGAGTCTTACACTTGTGGAATATCTCACACTTCCACATTGATATCTTATAGCAAGCTTTTTTCCAAGTTTTGCAGACTTTTAGGCTTGATCCAGGAGAACTTTGAAAAAAAAAATACTGATGAGCAAACTAGAGCCATTAATCTGTACGTCACTTAGACATCAAGAAGAGTGGCTATGAAGTAAACAACCAAAATTTATTCCAATGAACAGACCGAAAATGGATGTGAGAAGGAGAAGGAAAAAAAATACCTTGATAAGAGGATCTGTCCTCTCAACAAAACCTGGAACTTCTCTATGAATGAGCAAGAAGAAGTGCTTAGTTTCAACATAATCCAAGGCAAGTAAGTAAAAGCACCTTGACAAAATATCAAAAACAATTACCAAAATAGGTGTTAAATATCACATATATGTGTGTTAAATGCTAGGAAAAATAGAAAGAGATAGGAGCAGGTGAACAGAATCGCAGAATCACTTCCAGAAACCAAGGCCAAAACTTTGTGGACATTAATGAATTTAGAAATGTGAAGATCTTATAGATTTAAATGTCAAACATCACAAAGACATTGACTAAGGAAGGGATCCTAGCATGATGACCCAGATAGAAAGTTTTAGTTTATTTTTACCTGCGATGAACAATATGATTTTCCAATTTCTCTATATAGTAATCGGAGAGCAAATTTAAAAAAAAGGACTTCACGATTCATTGGCCTATTATTACTTGAAATCGATCCTTCTGTGCAGAAATTAACCAGACGTGGAACTCTCCTAAGAACCCTAACCATGAAACACAATCTACAATTAGAGTGTGAATTGAGACTTACGGGAATCAGAGGCGCAATGTTGAGCCCTTCAATTTCATTCATATGGAACCTAAAACCTGAGTTGCATCCAATGCCAACCGAATCGAATCCCTTTGAACCCCAAGGGCAGGCAAGATCAGAGACAATCACACTAATGACCTGGGACACGGTTGAGTAAAAGAAGAGCTGATTTGCAGATATTTCTTAGTCTTGACATTACAATTTTTTGAAAGACGGACATCTCAAAATTAAACAGAGTCAACGGCTTATTTTATTCAAATTAGAGGAAACCAGTCACCTAAACTCCAATTCTAAGTCCATCGAATGACTGTAGAATCTAATATAATTATTTTTTAGGTTGGATTTAAAATTAGTGTATATTTTCTTTTGAACTATATATTCTTAATTCAATATGCTATAGGGGTACTTATAGGAGGTGACAGGACCAGGACACTCCTGTCCTGCGTCCTGTCCAAAAAAATAGGGTAGGACACCATTCCTGTCCTGGTTTTGTCCCGTTTCTAATCAGGACGGGAACGGGACCGGGACCAAGATGTGCTGGTCAACCACTTTTTTTTTTTATAAAAAAATCCTAGTTATAATTTTAGTTAAAAAGAAGGCTCAATCACAACTTATGCTTAAAAAATTGAACATGAAAATTGAAGCAAATTTACGTGAAATAAATATAAATGAGCAATATAAAATAAGCTTGAGACAAATGTAAATCATTTAAATGGTGGAAAAATGAACAATAAACTTGAAGTAAATATAAATAAACAACATAAAATGAACTTACTAGTATATAAATAAATTTAGCATACAATAAATATCCTTTAAATTTAAATGGATGATCTTGTAAATTTATTCAAACACATTAATCTTTCGAAAACAATGACAGAAATCATTGCATATAACAATCTAAATTAATCCATAAACCTAAAAAGCAAATTGATTAAAAATCAAGTGAAGACTTATTTAAAATTTAGTCAAAATGTAAAAACATAGTCTATGATAACTCTCACTTAAGCTTTTTAAAATGAAAAATAAAAATAAAAATTTTCTCAAAGCAAAGAAAAACAAAACCCATAGACTAAATTCTAGTTCAAATTTAATATATATATATATATATATATATATAAGTATCAAAATAATTAAAATTGAAGGGTGTAAAACAAAGGAAATCATGAAAAAAAGTTTTAAATGAAAGGGGGTTAGGATCGGGACAAAACAGGAGGGGATGTCTCGAGAGTCATCTCGAGTCTCGTTCTATCCCTATTCCTTTGTGTTTCGGTCCTTGTATTGTCCCGTCCCGGTCCATTTCGGGATGCGTATGTCCCATCCCGAAAAGACCGGGACAAATACGGGTCTACCGAGACGGGTACAAGGTTGAGCAACCATATACTACATAGATACAAGGGAGTATTGCCTTGTTGCATTCGTTTTGTGATTTTAAAATTTTTTATAAATATTTTTATATTTATAAGTCACTTTCATTTTATTGAAATTAAGAAAAGATTTAAACGTAATTTAGTCTCTTTTTATATCCATACACATTGTTTAAGAACATCTATTTTTATATTCATATAAAAATTTAATAATATGATTTATATAAATAAAATAAAAAAATTCTCCTCTAACTTTTATAAATAACACAAAAGCAAATAATTAGACCAGTAGTGCATTTAGACAAAAATCTTCTTAAATAAAATTAAATTTAGGCAAGTAGCCATTTGGAATGTACCTATGAAAGTGAAACACATGGGCATGGGGTCATCAGCTGAACAAAACTAGTAATCGCAAGTGGCCGTTGTCAATTTTGATGCTTGAAACAGAGGTGCGGAGGAGCGTAGGAACATTGCTGTTAAAATCTTCTAGTATTGTAATTCTAACATACCAAAAGCCCTAAAAATGGAAAATGACGTTGAGCCTTCTCTCGATCTCGAGTTCGGATTATGCCTTGTTCCATTAAAAGAAAGCTCTGTAAACCAAGAAAACTCGCATACTACCTTCTCTTTTCTGGTCGTTACAGTGAGGAAGTTCATTTGAAATAGAAATCCGAATGGTATGTTTTCCATCTCCATTTGCTCCTTTTTCTTTGTCATAAATAGCCTAAACAAAGGGACATCAAATTGCTTGTTACTGTCAGAGTGATGGTAAGGGGAAATTGAAGAGCTCAAAGAGAGGAGACGCATAGAGCAGAAGCTATGAAGTGTGAGTCACGTACGTTTCTTTTTCTTCTTCTGTTCTTTTTGCGTGCAAAATCAATTCCTTACTGGGTTGCTTTGTCATATCCAATAGTTTCTCAGAAAATATAGTTCGCGTTTTATATCTTCATTTTCTGGGTCATTGTCCATCTCAGTTTGTTTCTTCGGCTTTGGGTTTTTTAGTCTTGAAGGATTAAGATTCACATTTGAAGCTGCTTAGTTTTGTTTCGCTTGGCATTTAACAATGAACTCTTTCTAATAAACTGCAGATCCGTGAATTTCTTGGGCTTGTAATAGTCAATACGATTGTGTGCTTATGTGGCGTGTAATTTCTTGGGCACAGTGTGCTTATGTGGCGTGTAATTTCTCAGGCACAGGTTTCTGTTAATGTTTCTTTGTTTTTAGCTTTTTACACATCGGTTTCAAGCTTGATGAGAACTTGCCATTCTTGCTTTTTTGGCATCAAATTTCTTGTTGCCATGAGAATTATAACTGTTTTATTTCTCCTCTGTGCTTCTTGCATGCAATTATTTTTGGTGATAGTTGTTCTGTTAATGTAGAATCTCTTGCGTGCTTAATGAATATTATTATATGAGAAACATAAAATGGATTTTTCTATTATTAGGATTACAAATTAGCTTTTTGTGCTGAAATCTGCGATGGTTCATTGATTTTATGACAATAATTTCAGGCACAGAGGCTTAAAAGTGGGATCAAGTCCATTTAGGGGAATGTGGTCGATCCATCTCGAAAATGAAAGCTTATAGGAGTAGGTGAGAATTATCCATCTTGCAAACAGAGTTTGATTTTCGTTCAAAAGAAAATATGTTTATCATGTAAAAAATATTTGATATCAAGACCTGTAACGTATATAGGGACATCAAATTGCTTGTTACCATCAGAATGATAGAATAAGGAACTAAAGAGAGAGCAGAGAGGCAGAGGGAGGTTAAAAAGTGCAAAGAGAGGAATCCAGACATAGAGAAGAATCTCCGAACAAGTCACGTGCGTTTCTCTTTCTTCTTCTATGCTTCTTGCGAGCTCTTATCCCAATAGTTTCTCAAAATATATTTTCATTTTATGGGTTATTGTCTGTCTCGGTTTAATTTAGTCTTAGAGGATTAACTTCTTAGTTTCATTTCTATTGTTGGCTTGTAACAATGTCAATATGAGGATGAGGATCTTTGTGGTATGTAATTCGGAACTGGTTCTGTGAATCGTCTTTTAGAGCTTGAGGATGCTTGAGAGCTTGCCATGCTTTCTTTGCTATGTGGAAAAGGCTGAGAGCTTTTGCTATTTATCTAGAGCTTTTTGTGTGCAGAAGAAGTCTGTGATACTATTTCATGGCACAAGGCATATATAATAAAGTGGCACTATACATCTTGCAAACAGATTTTCCCCCTTATATACTATATTATTGCCGTTTCTTTCATGAATTTGATTTTTCATTGAAAAGAAAATATGCTTAGTATATAAAAACTCATACTATCTTATGTGTCTTTTTCTATTGAGAAAAGACACCCGTGTTTCATGTTGGAGCGAAACTAGTTCTATACATTGTTTTCTATTATCTTCGTAATTTTTCTCGATTTTGTTGATCCAATATTTTCTCTTTAAATTTAATCATGCTTTAATATATCGCCAAATGATTTTGTTCGTCCTTTAAGATTACCATTGGATGCTCTAATATAGAGGATTTTATTTTTAGCAGTATCTTTTGGTCTCCATTTATGCGCTTTGCAATTTTAATACATATCCATTGTGTGAGAGTGGGGGGGTTTGATGGGTGTGTGTGTAGTAAGAGAGATTTTTTGGTGGTCCTTTTAGAGGGAAAAAGGAAAATAGTGTTAAAACATCAGCTGATATATAAACCAACTAGTTGGAGATGTTGTAATAAACCAACTACCATGCTGTTGTCCTTTTCCTCTTATTGCATAAGCAACGTGGGATTAGCAACATGGGAAATAGATATGCATAATATGAGAGGGTCCTCATGTTACCTAACCTGTTGTGGTTAAAAAGTATGGTTTTTTATATCTTATACAAAAAATCTTGCTTGCGTAGTAGATACAATTTAGCTTGAGAGGATTGTTGCCCATCCAAACCTAGCCAACCCATTTTGGCGTAAACTAGGAGCGTTCACGGGATGGGAAGGGACTGGGACAGGCCCATCCCGGTCCTGTCCAGGTTAACAAGGACGGGACAGGACTTTTGTCCTGTGTTTGTCCCATCCCTCTTTTTTTTTTTTTGCCCCTTTGTTTTGGGCCTTTTATTTTTTATTGAGCATATCATTGATTAAAATTTCTTTTTTTTTTTCTTTTTTTGGGCCTAACAGAAGTGAATCAAAAACTATGATTATTTTTAAATTTGGGCCTTTGATTTAATAGACAATACTTTTAATTTGTAACAAATTGGCCCACTTTTCTGCATAACAAGCCTCTAGAAAAACTAAAAGCGTAAGCAGTCCATCTATAAAAATTCCCTGCGATGATATTTCTTCATTTAATATAAATTTCCTAATATGGTCCATTCTTTTTTTTTTCTTGAAACATGTTCAATGACAGTTCCTAGAAGCTACCACCCCACACCAATTTTAGCTAAAGCACAGAACACAGGACCCAAGCGAGTAGAGTGAAGCCGTAAGGATTAAGCTTCTCATGACGGCATGGGGAGACATACAGGTGAACGTGGGAGGCGGGGAGATTAACTCAGGAGTCTACTAAATATTTGAATGGTGACAATTGAGCAAAAGCAAAGGAGATATAAATATCCAGGTTGAGAACTGAGATTTGGACCTGCTATAGCTTGCTGCGGGGATAAGTCACGAGGTAACGAGCTGGTGAGAAGGAGCTCAGTGTCAGTGATCGATAGGCTAGAGAATTGCGAAAAGCCAAGAGAGAGAATTTGGAATGGCTGGATGGTGTTAGAAAAATAAATTTAGGGCATATCTGTCATACTTGTAAATTTTTTTAAATTATATATCTTGGGACAGGACAACCTCGTCCTATATCCTGTCCTGCTCAGTCTTTTGCCCCGTCTCGGAAAGTTTTTTTTGTCTCGTCTCATCCCAAAGTGAGACCGGGATGGACAGCGTAAATACTCAATCTTAAACTTGTCCTTGCTTGTTCAAATATGGGTAATTCATATATAAGCCTACCCATCAACACAATAGGTCCCATTTAAAAATATGGTTTTCTATCAGTTCTTATACAAAAAATCACGCTTGTGTAGGTACAATTTAACTTGAGAGATTGTTGCCCACCCAAACCTAGCTAACCCCATTTTGAACTAAAACACTTAGGGGGGTGTTTAGCAATTGCTTGTTTCAGGGCCCCAAACCATGGGGAGGCTGATTGCCAAACACCCACTTTTTTTAAAAACCATAGTTTACGGCAAAACCTTGGTTTTGGCCAAGTAAACCATGGTTTGTGAATAAGCACATGGGGTCGGTTCTGAAGAATGAAAAATGGTCATTAGAGTAATAATTACTCCTGTCAATGGCTCCCAATGGTAAAAAAGCACGAAAGCCTCTTCTCCCATTGTACTACACGTACAGATGGTCAGTGATAGCACATCACTTGCCAAAGAGAATAGACAATGAGATCAAGAATTACTGGAACACCCACCTTAAAAGAAGAGGCTCACGAGAATGGGTATCAACCCCACCACCCTTAAGCCCACCGTCAACGACGCAGCCGAAGCCCGGCAAGTAAACGAGCTCGACTCCCCCCTACTCCTCTTCCCAGCCTTCACTGACTTGGCTCGTCCTCAACAACGTCACACCTCGGCCATCACCACCTCCTTGCCTCGACATGCTCAAAGTATGGCAGAATTCTTGGTCATCCACATTGAAGCCCTCAACAGAGAACACCCACAAATGCATAGCATGAATGCCATTGTGCTCGCCACCGTCACCTTGAGTCGCCAGCATCCATGTTGAGCTTCCCGTACGACATCCCTACCAACTCCCAACTCCAAATGCCGTAGTAATGGTAATTCTGCCTCTACTAGCCCCACCGTCGACGTTGCAAATGAGAGTGAAAACAAAGTGCAAAGCTTAGGGAGAGGGGGACAATATCATGTTGGCCGTATAAGCTTTCAGACCAACAAGTTATAATTGTCAAAATTCCATGGAAGATCTCCGTGATGGTAAGATGACTGGGAACTGGACTTGGTCATCAATTGTTCGCCACTTGTTTTCCCAGTATTATGAGACAAGTTAATGTAGTTTTAAATATTTGTTAGAGTTGATCTGATCAGTGTTGTATGTGCCATACCCATGCATTTATGCCATAGTTTTCATTTGAGGATCTGATAGATGGCTTGTATAATATTTGTTCATTGGCAAAATAAATCACTTTCCTAAAAGCATATTTAATTATTTTATAAATATATGTACACAATTATTTATTATTTACATTATTTATGTCTTATTTATTATGTTGGAAATATATATATTATTAACTTATTTATTACTTCAAATAAACATATATTATGAAATATATCTTTTATATAATTATCATTTAAACTTATGTTCTTTTTAGTAATTTCTTCATATATAAAAAAGCACTTCTGACAACAATTATCCAAACACTCTCATTTTATCAGAATCACTTTTTTAAAAATTTTATTCTTTCAAAATCTATTCTCAAAAATCATTTTTCTTCCAAAAGCTATTTTCCAAACCATAGTTTGGTTTTGTCCAAACACCCCCCTTAATCTTGAACTTTGTCCCATTGAATTATTGAATTGGGTCTATGAATGTAAGAAATAGTGAGAATTCTTGATCTTTAAGATGCTGCTTTTTGGACCCATACCAATATATGAACACGCAACACTCGAACTTAGGGATAAATATGGTTTTTTGTCGGTTCTTATAACCCTTGTTCGCAATACTGACGGGTACTAAAATATGGGTTTTTGCACTTTAATAACCAAACTACTTAGTTCTTATTTAGGTAAAAAGATATGATTTTTTGTCAGTTCTTATACAAAATCAAATTGGCCCATTTAAACACTCGTAGCAATCTAGCGAACCATTTAGGCCTGAGCACTCAATCTCTCACTCTTGCTTGTTTTCATAAGCTTGCCCATTAACCAATTTTGGCCCATTTAAATTGGGCAAGATGCTGCCTATTGGACACATACTCGTAGTCGTTTTCGGCCTATTTAAAAATGAGTTAGGCAAAGCCATAATAAACTCGTCAACAGAGTGCCTAGAAATGATGGGAAGAATAAGAAATGATGGAAACGCGCATAATCCAATGATTAAAAGAAAGAAAGAAAGAATGAAAAAAGCCATAAATTAACTCGCACGAAGTCAAGTAGAAATTGCCTGCAGATAGAAAAGAAATTGCACATATCGAATGGATCAGAAAAGACAGGACTCTCCCTCCACAAGCCATTCGAGCAAAAAAATATGATTAATCTGCAAGTCTAGACAAAGAGCAAGATATAAAAATGTAAAATTTTATTTAAAATAGGGAAAGATATAAAAGACCCTAAACCCTGAAATGGGCCCTACATTGTGGTTTTATGAACAAATCCAACAATGTATCTATAGTGTCAAGCAAAATCAAACAAAATCCATATAGGGACAACTTGAAACAAAGTAATTAGTGGAAAGTCTTCTTTAGTAGGAGACAAATCCAACAATATATAGTGTCAGTAAAATCGGGCCCAGCTTCTCTCCGCTGACATTACTCTCCGCTACCCCTCTGCCACGGATAAACAACAATACGTTTGGAATATTTTGTGAAACGCGGAAGGAATGATGTGTTGCAGTTCTAAAACACAAGTTCTCAATCAAGTGGTGAACCCTATTTAATAAAGCTTTTAAAAATATATTACTTCTAATTATTAATATAAGACTGAAGATTTAATTTAGTCCTAAACATAATATCTCAATTTATTTTTTTTCAATATTTATTTATTTTTGCCTTCAAATAATCCTTATAATAATTAAACATATTAAAAAATTACTATCAAGAGGTAATTCAGATATACATAATTAATAATGTATTTTAAAAAAGACAATATCTATTTATTATAACTAATTAACTTAGTAACAAACTTATTTAATATTCACAAATTAGTTATTTAGTTTTTATATTAAGGATTTGGATAGTTATTGAAATTCTTAATGAAAATATGAAATTAATAAATATAATTGTCTTTTTAATATCTCATATTTTATTGACCTAACTTATCAATATCTTTTCAACTTCCATTTTTTTTTTGAAATTTTATGTTAACGTAATTTCTATATTTGATAAATCTGATTTCATATGTGTAACAATTATTTCATAGGAATTACTTAGGAATAGATAATATACTTTTTTTTAAAAATGGAGAAAATGTAGGTCAAATTTCTTATATCTATATGTGAAGTTTTACAATCATATATGATTATATGTTTTTTTTTTTGTTTTATGTAGATTTATAATTATAATTAAATTTTTTAAATAAATACTAATATTTAAAAATAAGATTTATAATTAATTATATGTGATTAGAAAACTTGATATAATGAATATAAAAAATTTGATCTAACTATTGTTAAAAAAATAATCCTTATTACTTAGTTTATATGGCTTTTTTAGCAGAGAATTTTATTAGGTTAAACAAGAATATTTGTTTATTTACAAATAATTTTTTTAAGATAAAAATAGAATTTTGCTGATGATATCCTCCCAATATTCAGGGCTTGGGATTTTAGAGCTATTACACATCGCAAACTGTTTATTCGCAGTGGAGGGTTTATTCGCAAGAGAGAAGCTGAGCTTGCAGAAAAAGGAGATGGCACAGAAAAAATAACAAGAGAATGGAAACAAACACAAGAGCTGCAGAAAAAAAAGATGGCATGGAGGAATAACAAGAGAATGGAAACAAAGCAGAGAGCTGCAGAAAAAGAAGATAGCATAGAAGTAGTAATACCAAACTCAACCCTGCCCTTCCCTTCAAACTCATTCTTACCTTAACGTCTCACCCTCAAACCTGCTTTCTTCCCTCAAACATTTCACCCTCAAACCTGCCCTAGTTGGCAAACAGCCAGACCCATAGTTGGCACCACCGTCTCTCTCCAGTGGCTGAATCTGTGCTCACTCGGTCCTCCTTCCCTCCCTCTGCACTTCGTTCTTCTTGTCAACTCTTGAGTTTGTCTCCATTCTTTGTTATTCTTAATTTCGTAGCTTTTTTTTGTTATATGTGCATCTAGCAAAGTTTAAATGTGGCCAACTGATGTCTATCTAACCTTCATGACACTGTTAATTTAAAGACTTTTGCACTTGTTGTCCTCTCTTCCCATCACCAAGTGATAAGCAATAAATCTTTCTATGAATAATCTAGATTTTAAAAAATTATTTTAACAGGTACAAAGTATATATTAAATAAAAATAAATTCTTAACTTGGTTGGTTTGTGAAATATTTTCTTGACATGCTTCTATTTTCTAGATCTAGGTGACCTTTGGCTTCGAATTTATGTTAGTAATCCCTCTTACTTTTCTCTTTTTTTTATTTCAAAAACTATGTATGACCTTTTTTGGTTCTACGTTTTTTAAACTCCTAAATAATTCTACACGTCTATTAGTTCTTTAACAATTAGATCAATATAAATTCATTTGTTATCGTTTAATTTGTATATAATTTTACCTTAGATTAATTTGAGAATTTTTCTTACAATTTATGTAAATATTCAAGTTATGAGACCAACTTTATTTTTCAAAAAGGCCAGCTAAAACGTGCTATTAAACCTTGAATATAAAATATGTAAACAAGTGAATATCATTCAGAGTTTGATATAATCTGGAATATGTCTAAGGACAGTCATGATTTGTTTTTGTAGGATTTTATTCAACATAGCTGACGAAGAGAATTATTAGATAGAATTTGAAGAATTCAAATTACGTATTTATCATATTACAGTTTTTAATGTTACTAATGTTCATAGAGGGAAATTTAATAATCTTCTAGTTTTGTTAAATTGAATAAGACAAAATGTGGAAGAGCAAGTTAAGTATCTAAAAATTATGTCGAAATATACCCAATATCATTTATTTTTATACTGATGTGTATGATATTAATATAAAATAATATTTGGTTCTTGAACATTACGTACTTTGTCAAAGAAAAACAATATGGAAGAGTTTTTACTATGATGAGAATCCTACAAGATTACTGTTAGGTTTAATAAGGTATATATGAAAAACAATTCTTGTGGGATTGTCATCATAATAAAACTCTTCTATATTGTTTTTCTTTGACAAAGTAGTCTAAAGTATAATTATAATGCTCAAGAACCAAATATTGTTTTTATTAATATCATACACATCAGTATAAAAATAAATGATATTGGGTATATTTCGACATAACTTTAGATACTTAACTTCCTCTTTCACATTTGTCTTATTCAATTTAACAAAAACTAGAAGATTATCAAATTTTCCTCATGAACATTGCTAACATTAAAAACTGTGGTATAATAAATACATAATTTGAATTCTTCAAATTCTATCTAATAAATTCTCTTCATTAGCTGTGTTGAATAAAATCTTACAAAAAAACTCATGACTATCTTTAAACATATTCTAGATTATATCAAACACTGAATGATATTCACGTGTTTACATATTTTATATTCAAAGTTTAATAGCACGTTTTAGTTGGCCTATTTCAAAAACAAGGTTGGCTTCATAACTTGAATATTTAAATAAATTGTCAAAAAAAATTCAAATTAATCTAAAGTGAAACTATATACAAATTAAACGATAACAAATAAATCTATATTGATTTAATTGTTAAAGAAATAATAGACGTGCAGAATTATTTAGGAGTTTGAAAAAAACATAGAACCAAAAAGACCATACACAATTTTTGAAATAAGAAAAAGAGAAAAGACTCACATAGAGATAGTATAAATAGAAATAGAAGAGACAAGACTTCTAGTTTAGGAACATCACTAATCCTAACATAAACTCAAGCTAAAGGTCACTTAGATCTAGAAAATAGAAGCATGTCAAGAAAACATTTCGAGTTACAAACCAACCAGTTAAGAATTTATTTTTATTCAATATATACTTTGTACCTGTTAAAATAATTTTTTAAAATCTGGATTATCCACAGGAAGATTTATTGCTTATCACTTGGTGATTGGAGAAGTTTGAAGGGAGGACAACAAGTGCAAAAATATTTAAATTAACAGTGTTATGAAGGTTAGATAGACGTCAGTTGGACACATTTATTATCATGTAGGTTACGAGTAAACTTGGCTAGATGCCAAAAAAATAAATAAATAATTTTTTTTGGTTAGACAGACAAATATCTAAGAATCCACACATATATAGCAAAAAAAAAAAAAAGGCTACGAAATTAAGAATAACGAAGAATGGAAACAAACTCAAGAGTTGATAAGAAGAACAAAGTGGCGTAGAAGGAGGGAGGACTGGATGAGCACAGATTCAGTCACCAGAGAGAAACAATGGTGCCAATTGCCATTGTCGAGGTGGGTTTGGTTATTTGCCAACTAGGGCCAAGGGCGGATTTGAGGGTGAAACGTTGAGGGAAGAAAACATGGTTGAGGGGGAGACGCTAAGGTAAGAATGGGTTTGAAGGGTAGGGTTGAGGGTGAGGGGTTTAGAGAATAATGAATTTGAAGGTATGGAGCAGACGATATTATAAGGATTATTTGAAGAAAAAATAAATAAATATTAAAAACAAAGTAAATTGAGATATTATGTTTAGGACCAAATTAAGATTTCAATGTTTTATTTTGTTTAATTTATGTTAGGGATTTTTTATGACTGGCCTATGATGCTTTTACTCGTGAACTTTTTAATAAAGTATTTTTATTAGGTATGTGACGTGTTGTATTTTTGGTATCAGAACTAAAGTCTTCAAAAAGTTCAAAAAATTAGGTTGTTAAGTGACCTAATATCCTACGTAGGAGAGGAGAATGATAAAACACTCAAAAGACTAGGAGCTCGTCCCTAGCTCCATACCAAGATGCTCTTTCTCACTATGATAACATTATTTGGCAAGAATTACGAGATTGCATCATGATGCTCCTTCTCGCTAAGATATTTTGCAAGAGTTACGAGATTATATTTGAGTATTGATCAGAGAGTGAAGATGGAAGCTCCTATTGAAGACAACAATCGTCAACGTCAACGTAATAGTTATCAAGAGGAAAATGGCTCTGTTGATGATAAAGCTCCTGGTGATCGAGTAAGATGATAACCTTAGAGGCACTAAACTGAAAAGTAGTAGCAGTGGAATTTCTCAAAACAACCTCGCACATATCAGATTTTGATAAAGTTTGATTCTCCTAAATTTGAAGGCAACCTGAATCCATTTGAAACTGAATAATGGATCAAAAGGTTAGAGACTATACTTAGAATTATAATTTACACCTCACAGGAATTTGAGTACCTACTACAAAAGGCAGCAACACTGTTGCATTCATGGGCAGGCAGGTAAGAGACGACATGTCAAATTGGTTTGTAGCAGAACATCTTATTTTGTCGAGTTTGCACAACGAGCGAATGATGCGCATCCATTTTCTAGCCTTAGTAAGAAAGACTCAAGAGGCAAGCTAGTTTGCAAGGTTCCCTCTTCTCTATTCTCCATTTCACCTTCCATTATATGATTAAAATTGAGATTATAAGTAGCCATATTTTATATTGTAGTACACATTTCACCTTCCATTGCCTTCCATCCTATCCGATCAACAATTTATATAAGTAGCCAGAATGTCACTGCATCCAATCCAACCCCCAATTAAAGTTAAGCCATAATAAAAATTGAGTTGTAGTAGTAAACTGAAAGTTAGAAGAGAAGGTAAATCAAATTTCAACACATCTTCCCATTTTGTAACATAAATTGAGTCTTACATTTAATACTAGATGGAGTTGAGCTACCTCTTTTTTACTTTTCTCTTCCCCTTCTTTCTTCGCTCTTCTCCACTAGAATGTCATTCATCAAACTTAAATTCATAATAAAAAAATAGTTATAGTTTTACCATACAATAAGAACTCACATCCTGTTTTTAACTTGTTTACTACCACAACTCAGTTTTTATAATCCAATCATATTTTTGAAATCTCTATTTTCATCACTCATTGGATTAATTATTAATTAATAATAACAATATCCTCCATTTGTTAAAAAACGCTCAATTTAAAAACTTAAATATATAGGAAAAAAGACTTAAATAATAAAATAACAATTCTACTGACAGTGTAAGCACTGGATAATTTGTGTATTTGTCCTTGTTAGCTTTGCTAGTTGTTTCTTTTCATTAATAAAATGTGTTTGTTTAAAAAAAAAACACTTAAAATAAAAACAAATATTCATAATTTAACATAGCCCTCAAAATTAAGTTGTCAATTTTAAGATGTGTGTGGGCTCACATGCCACCCACGATTTAAAACTCTTTTAAAATTCAGAGAATTGGACTAAATTTATATATTTTTTCCAAACAAAATTTTCATAATAAGTAATCATAATAAAAAAATTAAAAAAAACTTTAAACAACTTTATTTGTTTTTAACTAAGTCTCTTTATTTTATCCCACCTAAATTTATTAATTTTTGTCAAATCTTCTTTTTTTATTACCAGCAATTTTTGTCATTCCTCTAAAATTATAATTTGAAATTAACCTATCATAATATAAAATCTAAATGCACCTGTGAGTATGAAAGACGAGAGACTGCACCTTTGCCTCACTCACTACCCTCATTTTGCGAGATTGTAACACTACCTCTCATCTCTTTACCAACTTCCTCCACTACCAAATTTGTGCCTCTCTTCGTTCACCTTCTGCTTCGCCTTTAACTTTTGCATATCCGTTGTCTCTCTCAATCTGTCATACTAAGAAAAAGCTTTGATTTTCCTCCTCACACTAGTGCCTAAAATTAAGTCCAGGATTTTCTAAGGTTTAATTATCCTTCGCACCTTTGCCTCACTCCCCTCATTGTAACACTACCTCTCATCTTCACCATCAACTTCCTTCATTATTGAATTTGTGCCTCTCTGCCTTCACCTTCTGCTTCGCCTTTAGCCTTTGCATATTCGTTGTCTCTCTCAATCTCTCATACTAAGAAGAAGATTTGGTTTTCCTCACCCTAGAGCCAAGTCCAGGATTTCTATGGTTTAATTATCCTTCGCATGCATACATGTTGTCTCTCTCAATCTGTCACACTAAGAAGCTAAATCGTCATAAGTCTCAAAGGTCAAAGGTGTCCTAGATCAGAGAGAGTAAGTTCAGGGTACAAACCAACCCATTTCTCATTTTTATATGAGTCAAAAGGTTTGGACCATAAAGTGTTGCCAGGCAAAGTGGTAAGGATACATTCTCTACTTTCTTTCCCAAACCATAGATGGGTTAGCCCAAATGGGAATTCTTTATATATGTGAATCACCCACAACAGAAAAAAAGAAAACAAACATTCTACTCTAGCAGCTTAGATCACTCACCTGCTCCGTAAACCTTCTTCACTTTCGTGATGATCACACTTTATGCCATGTGCCTGAAATTAGATTGCCATGAAAATCAATGACCCATCACAAAGCTTAGATCACTTTTACCTGCTCCATAAACTTTCGGTTTCGTGATGATCCCACTTTATGCCATGTGCCTGAAATTATATTGCCATGAAAATCAATGAACCATCACAAAGCTAACTTGCAAGGCAAATCCATTTTATATTCATTGAGCACTAGAGAGCTTTTCACAGAACAACTGTCACCAGGATAAGATCACGCAAGAAGCACAGAACAGATCTAACTACCAAGCACAAGGGCCAAAAGAAGAGATTCCTACAATAACAGAATCAGAGCCCAAGAAATTACAATATTAATATCATTACAAGCCCCAGAAATTAGAGGATCTGCGGTTTATGAGCAAGAGTTGATGATTGTCCAATGCCAAGAACAATTAGAAATGAAACTAAGCTGCTTCTTCGATCGTGAATCTTAATCCTATATTACTAATAAATAAACAACCCAACGAAATTCATGCTGAGGCAACAAACCGAGATAGACAACGAAGATATATAATGTGAACTATATTCTGAGAAACTACTGCCTAGCACCGAGCAACCCAGTAAAGAGTATAATAATCATTTAGCACTGTCGGATAAGAGCACCCAAGAAGCACAAAAGAAGACAGAGAAACGTACGTGACGAGCACTTTGGAATTACTCTTCTCTGTGCCCTCTTCAATCTCTCTGTTCCTCATACTATCACTCTTGCATGGTAACAAGCAATTTGATGTCCCTTCGTTTTATAACAGAGCAAAACGAGCAAACTGAGATTGAAAACGTACCTTTCAGATATCTATTTCAAATGAACTTTCCTCACGGTAATGACCCAAAAGAAGGCGATGAACGAGACTCCTTGGGTTGCAGAGCTTTCTTGCAATGGAACGAGGCGTGATCCGAACTCGGAGAAGAGAAAGGAGGAGAGGCAGTGAAGAGGGATAGAATTGCGGGATCGGAGGCTTTGGGGCAATGTTCCTTCGCTGCACACCTCTGTTACGGGAATCGAAATTGCCAACGGCTACCTGCAATTTTAAGTTCTGTTCAGTTCAAAAAACGCTGACGACCCAATGCCACGTGTTTCACTTTCATAGGCATATACCCCAACGGCTCCTTGCCTAAATTTAAGTTTATTTAGGAAGATTTTTGTCATTTCGGTTAATGAGTAAAATTAATATCAGAATATTTCTATGGTAAGAAAATATCGGAATATTTTTAGAATCTAACGCACCAATGGTCTAATACTCTAATTAGTTACTTGTAAGCTGTAAGGTGTAAGGAGATCATTAAATATAAAAATTTTAAAATAAAAAGAAATCAGCAGTGACTCAAACCTAAGGAAACAAATAATTAAATTACAAAGAATTAAAAATTCAGTTAAGAGTAACAAAAATTTTTAAATTTATTTTTTTTTCAAATTAGTTATTTAGTTTTTATACTAAGTATTAAATTACGGAATATATTTAAAAAGAAAGTTATAAGATTGTGAGCCCAAAAAAAAGTTATAGTGTTGAATATGTTAAACAATTTTAAAAATTTCCAAAAGTCAACACTATATTAAACAATTCACAAAAAATTTCTAACAACTGTAAGAGGTTTAATTTTTATATAAGGGCAAAATATGGGGAAAATATTAAATGTTATTGATGTGAGTATTAAATTAGACTCATATTTTGGATCAAGTGAAGAGAAGAAAAAAAGACTTGTATAGTTGCAAGTTGCAACCATTAGTTAAGTCAGTATTTTCCATTTAAAAAAAAAAGATTGGCAAATAAATAAATAAAAAAGAAAAGAAAAAAACACAAACATAAACAACCCCAGGAGCCAACAGTATCCGAAACTAACGCGAGACTATTTTAAAATTCATTTTTAGTTTTTAACATGAAAATGATTTTCTAATCATACATGCAAATTATTCCAATATTCCATAACTTCTTTGTTTTTATAAGAAACAACTATCAAAATCAAACAATTCAAAATAGTAGTAACATTTAGTTAAAAACAATAAATGTATGAGATATATATATTTCCAATTATATACTTTTTTTTTAGGGAGGACACATGAGAGACTATGTGTGAAAATTTATTGTAGAGAGATAATAAGTGGCATATACTTAATGGAGGAAAAGTGAAAATACTACAAATTTTAGACAAAAAAATTTGTTTCTTATATTTAGGGACATCACTGTGAAATAAATTATTTCTTATAAAAAGGAACAGAGGGAGCAATAATTAAGAGTTAAGGTGCAAATTTGTCTCAAAAGTTTTCACTTTGAAATGATGGACACCTAAATTTTTTTCCATGCAAATTTGTCTTGAAAATTTAAAATTATAGTAGGGACCCTACAGTTAAAAATGTTAATGATTAACGTTATTATTTTAACTGTCAACGTTAGTTTTTTAATATTATGGGATAATATTAATACAATTTTAAACTTTCTAGATAAATTTGTACTGAAAAACTTCTAAGTGCCTATTGCTTATGAGTGAAAACTTATAAGATAAATTTGCACCTTAACTTAATAAATAATCCAATATCAAGCCAACAAAAGTTAGTTCAATTCTTATGAATTCAAATATACATGCTAATAGAAATGTATCATCCAACCAACAGATTTAGTCTTCATGTCCATGAGGATTTAATTTGGAGGTGCTAAATTGTATCATCCAATAAGGAATTTAAACAAAATAATACTCCATCTACTCGTAATGTGGGAGCTAATAAGGTTTTTACTAAAATATTGAACTTCACTATAAGCTAAAAAGTAATAACATGAAAAGTTTGCTAGCATGATCCATACATCCTGTAAAAAGGTAATGCAATTTCCAGGGGATCATGCTTTACTAATTAACTACTTTAATATGAGATGACTGACATATTTGTATGTAAGAACTAACAAATGAGTTTGTTTTAATTTAAAATAGAGTTAAGATGTAAATTTATTTTAGAAATTATCACACAAAAGTGCTACACATCTGAAATTTTTTTTAGATACAAATTTGTCTAAAAGTTTGAAAACGTGACATGGTTGTTGTACAAACATGTTTTAAAACTCAACATTTGGGTTGTCGTACCAAAATTTCAACTTAGTAAAAAATTTGCCTGTTAATTTCAAACTGCTACTACTAAGAATTTGACTGTTAGTAGCGATTCCCAATTGGCTAAGTTGAAAGAACCTCAACATTTGGGTTTGTTAGGCAAGTAACAGGTAAGTAATCACTACTAAGTTGAAAATTCAAAGTTCAAATTGACGCTTTATGATCTTAACTTTATGTCAAAGAATTTGACTGTTAGTGATGGTTTAGTATTGGTTTAGTAATGGTTGTCTTTGACTTAGAAAGTACCTTAACATAATAAATAGTCCATGATGATAAGAAGGACTACAATTTTGATTCAATAATTATTTTTGTTTTCATACTAAGTACGGAATACAAGTTATTTGCATAACTCATGAGTATGGATACTGATAAGAAAATAACTCAAGAGGCATTAGACATATATCATAAGTAAGTAATAAGAAAACATGCATGGATAATAAATCTTGGGCATTTTGAGACAACATTGGATAATAAACATGCTAATTTTCTAGTAGGTATATTAGGAATCTCTAGTGCATAAACTTCCAAACAAGGAATATGATGCCTGCATTGTCATAGTAAAGCACACCAATTCAGTAAGGAAGATAAGATAATCCTCCATTTGACTCTATAAAAGTGTGCCTTCCATCAACTATCAAGCAGTAAAGGAACCTCCTCTAATTGGTCATTTGACATGGAATGAATCACCAACCCTAAATCAAACCTGTGAATAATTAGTCAAATTTTTTTTGGGTAAGTTGAATAAGATATGACCTTATTTAGATCATTTTGTAATATTCTAGTGGTTGCCGCAAGCCACATGTACCTCCTACAGAAGTAATAACAATCAAAGCACGAGTGGGTGCTCAAATAAAGGGTTGCTATGATTCTATTAAACCCCATCAATGATTGTTTGTATGACGGGGCTTTGGTTGTTTCCTTCGGAGTAGCTTCCTTAGTCTGTACCCCCTGAGGTGTCTCCTCTGTTTCCTCAGCCCCCGTTCCACCTCTTCGTCCTTCATCTGGTCGTCTATCATGGTATTCACAGCTTCAGCTAGCTTTTTTTTCTTTTTCCGGTCAACTTCAACCAATTCGACTGGCCGATCCACTGGGTTTTTGCATTGACCTGTGTCCTCCATACACGCACAATCACAGTTCGAAAGCAAGCACAATTCCCAAGAGAGAGAAAACCTAGATAGAGAGTTTTTTTATATTTGTGTCTTTTACTATATGTGTTTGCAGCACTAGCCGGTCAAAGACGCCAGAGGGGAATGGTTGGAAACTGAGGAGTTATTCGTGGAAGACAATGAAATCTTCTGGAAGATGCCGGAGCCGTCTAAAGAGGTAAAAGAACTGATGAAGGTTTACCTAGTAGTTCTGATCACATAAAAGGAATATAATGAATGGTGTAAACCATGGAATTACACCTTGGTTATCATGGTACTAGGAAAACGATTTAATCTTTATATGCTGAAAACTCATCTCACATGACTTTAGGGCACTATAGATTTTGAGCTAATAGATATCCCCAACAATTATTATATAGTCAAGTTCACCAACCAAGATTTGTGGAAGGAACATTTTCTAATAGCCTAGCATAGTATATTGGTGTAGAGATGGACTCCCTATTTCGATCCTTTCAAAAACCAGCTCTAAAGGAATTTCTCGTGGGTCAAAGTCCCCAATATCCCTATGATGTTCTACAATAAACACTACATGTTTCGACTTGGGGATAGACTCGGTCAGCCTCTTCAAGTGGACCTCTACACACGCTAGCAGAGAATGCAGGGGACAAGGTAGAATGCGCTCGATATGCCCTGATATGCGTTGATCTACCAAAACAACTGGTTCCTCGTTGATTGTGGCAAGCAAAGTGTTTTAGTGTAGAGTACGAGGGACTAAAGCTTATATGTTTCAAATGTGGCCGATATGGTCACCACCGGGAAGCATGTCCATGGAGAAAGAGCTCTTAAACAGCAACAGGCTCCTCCTGCCTAGAAAACCACCAACGGGGCTCATTGGAAAAATCATCAGAGGGAAACACACCGGAACGAAGAACCAATGGCACTGTAACAGAGAATCAAGAGGCCTTTGGTCCATGGATGTTTGTCTCTGGGACAGAGAAGTCTCAGTTATCAGGGCAAGGGGTCTGAGGGAAAATCATACAGAGATAGGATTGATTACAAAAGGCAACAGGAGAGCTGAAATGCAGCTGCCCAAATCACGATTTGTAGTCCTCACAGAAATTGAAGATGAGGAAAGAGACAGAGAGGAAGTGAACCATACCAAAGAGAAGACTCCTACGAAAACTAGTGGCGAGGGTGCTGAGATGATACCGCTTGAAAAGAGGAAAACTCTGAACCTACAAAGAGATTCTATAAATATAAATAGAAGGGAGTAGGGAGCTCATCTGAATTTGAAAGTCAAAAAAATGCATAAACCACAGGGTAAAGAAAATGAGAAGCCCAACATATTGGTTAAAAATGGTCCAGTCACGGTCAACAAGCCCAAGGAAGCAGAGAAAGCTCAGGTGGTGGAGAAGGTAGGCCGAGTGAGCAAAGACCAGCCTAAAATGGCTAGTTAGAGGATCCATAAGGTAGTTGCAGGACAAATGGGTCAAATGGTGGGATCTAAAGATGAAGCCCAATAAGATAAAATGAACAGTAAACCAAATAAGATGGAGGGAAACAGAGTTGAGATACATAACACTTTACGCTCCAAAAACATGGAGACAGAAGGAAGGGAGAAGTATATTGATTACCAGAATACCAGACCACCAGACACCCAGAATGGCCAGACAGGAGGACTGGTAGGGAGGGAGGAAGAAGATACTGCTGAACTGGCGGAAGACATTTGGGACGAAGATGAATATGTGTCCAATACAGGAGAGATCAGATGAGTATCCCGTCTTTTTTCCTTCATTTTATTTGTTTTAAAAAATTATGGGGGAGCCAGAAGCTAAGCCTTCCCTCAACTCATTAAAGATATAGTAAGAAGGAATAACGTAGATGTTTTGTGTATCATTGTACCCTGTATAAGCGGACAAAGAGCTGACAGAGTGGTTAGAAAATTTGGTTTCTTGCATTGGACCAGAGTAGGAGCTACGGGTTTTGCGGGAGGAATTTGGGTCTGTTGGAATGAAGGAGACATAAATGTTGAGTGCATTTCCTCTACGGAACAACTGCTGCACTGTAAAGTGGGAAGAAAAAATTCAAATCAGTGTGGTCTTGTTTCGTTCATTTATGGGGAGCCAAATTATCTTAAGAGAGGAAATTTGTGGCAGACCATGAGGACCATAGTTGAGCATACTATAGATGCTTGGTTGTTAGTAGGAGACTTTAATTAGATCAGGCACCCAAGAGACAGAGTTGGAGGGGCTGTACCAAACATGAATTCAATGGATGCTTTCAATAGTTGTCTTGAAGAAACAGGACCGATTGAACTAAGCGACCCTCATGACCATTTTACTTGGGAACGAGAGTTCATTAAAGAAAAGCTTGATTGGGTTTTTTGCAACTTCCAATAGGAAAACATGTTTCCTCATACTGTTGTGAAACATGATCTAGCCTACAAGTCAGACCACAAACTGATAGTAATTTCCTGTGATAGGAGGGAAATTCCCATAAAAGTAAACAGAAGACTTCAATATCAAGCAGCATGGACAGTAGAGAAAGACTTTCCAAAGATCGTCTCCCAAGCCTAGCAGAATCAAGACTAGTGCAGTGGTGTGGAAAAATTTCAAAATATGGCCTTGCAATGGAACATAGAAAAGGTAGGTAGCATTCCCAAGACGAAAAAGGAGATCCTGGGGAGACTAAAAGGAATTGAAAGGGTCAAGAAGCAAAGGTCAAACCACGGTCTTCACATATTATAGAGAAAATTATGGGCTAACTATAACAAGATCCTACTACAAGAGTTGATGTGCTACCAGAAGTCTCGATGTGAATGGCTACAATGGGGCGATAAGAATACCAGATTTTTTCATGCCTCAACAATGTTTAGGAGGAAAAAACAGAGAATTGAGGATCTAAAGGATGAAGCAGGAACATGGGTTATAGAGGAAGAAAGATTACACCAGATGGCAATCAATTACTATGAAGACCTCTATGCACCAAAGATGGACAGACTCTAGAAGACCCCCACTGGCCCAATCTGTTCCCTATTCTTCAGCCACAACAAGTGGACTGATCAATAGAGAGGTAACTGATATAGAGATTAAAATGCAGCTTTCTCTATGGGAGTGTTCAAAGCTCCGGGTCCTAATGATGGTCTACAACCACACTTCTTCAGGCCCTCTGGGATAAGGTGGGTAACAGTTTGTGTGAGATGGTCAAGGAAGTATTTAGAAAACCAAGAAGGATTGAAGCAATAAACCAAACTAATATAGTGCTTATTCCCAAAGTGGATCACCCGAGTTCCTTGAGGTAACTGCGTCCAATAGCTCTATGTAATGTTAGTCTGAAAATTATCACTAAACTAGTTGCAAGGAGACTTCAATATATCATGAATGAGTTAGTTGGACCACAATAGTGTAGTTTCATCGCTTCAAGATCAAGTTGCGATAACATTATTATAGCCTAAGAGGCTATCCATCTGATGAGGACCAAGCCAGGTAGGAAAGGTCTAGTGGCCGTTAAAGTGGACATGGAGAAAGCTTATGGTCGCCTGGATTGGACTTTCTTAAAGAATACTCTGGAAATTATCGAGCTTTTAGATAGGTTGATAGAGATCATTATGCAATGTGTAAGTACATCAACCTTGAAGGTTTTGTGGAATAGAGCCAAAGGTACAAGCTTTAAGCCATCACGGGGGGTGAGACAAGGTGACCCACTTAGCCCTTACCTTTTCGTTCTTTGCATGGAGAGGCTAGGACATTTGATCTTAACTGAATGTCAAGCCCATAGATGGAAACCGCTCAAATTTAAGAATGATGGACTAGAAATTTCACACCTTTTCTTTGCTGACGACCTAATTCTGTTCGCCGAAGCCTCAACGAGAAAGATGAATATACTCAAGAGATTAATGCAAAGATTCTGTGAGATTTCTGGACATAGGATCAATCTAGAGAAATCCAAAGCTTTTTTCTCCAAAAATGTTCACATAAACAGAGCTCTTGCCTTAAGTCAAATTCTTGGAATTGGGATTACTCAGGATCTGGGAAAATACCTCGACATACCTCTTATCTATTCACGGATCACGAAAGATACCTTTGGGCACATTATCAAAAGAGTTCGAACCAGATTAGCTCTTTGGAAAGGGAGATATTTGACAAAGGCAGGCAGAACGATGCTAATCAAATTGGTGATATCAGCCCTCCCTCATATCAAATGTAGTCCACATTACTGCCAAAGGGTGTACTGAAGGAGATAGAAAAACTCAGCAGGAACTTCCTATGGTGCCAAGATGAAAATGATAAGGAAAATGCACTTGATAGCTTGGGAAAAGATCATGAACAGTAAAGAAGAAGGGGTTTTGGGCATAAAAAATCTAGAACTGCAAAACAAGACTTTCATAATGAAGCTATGTTGGGAGTTAATCACACGGCCCCAGACGTTATCGGTGCGATGCCTGCGAAGTACCTATGAATGTGGGGAGGGGGCGATACCTGTAGTACACAGAGGAAAATATAACTCTCTAACTTGGAAAGAAATTACCTCTGTCTGGGAGACCTTCATAAATAGAATTGGTAGACGGATCAATGATGGTCAGTCCATGAAGTTTTGGTGGGACAGATGGACCCCTCTTGAAGCACCACTAATTCATTATACACTGTGCAACCTAGAGCATATCAACGAGAATGATATGGTGGCAAATTTCCAACTTCCTAGTGGGGAATGTGATATGAACCAATAGAGAGATCTATTTCCAAAATGGGTGGTCTGTATCCTTACCAAAATAAAACCCCCATCTAATGATAGACCTGATGTCTTTTGTTGGACGAAGTCGCCTGATGGTAGTTTCACAGTCAAGTCGGCCTATAATTTTTTAACTCATCCAGAGGGGACCACTAGCCAGAGACAATAGTTGAGGTTTTGGCAGTGGCCTGTGCTAGAAAAAATAAAATTTTTCCTATGGCAAGTATCCCAAGAGAGAGTGAGCACAAATTCACTTAGAGCAAAAAGGGGGCTAACCCAGACAAATAGATGTCCCTTTGGCTGCAATAGTGAGGAGAACATATTACACACCTTGAGAGATTGTGTGAGGGCAAGAGAAGTGTGGACATTCTTTATTAATCCTAACAAACAACATATGTTTTTCTCTTGTGATTTACAGGTGTGGCTGAAGAGGGATGGGAGCTCAAATCCTAGTAAAACTAGATTTAACCGGTGGCCATGGACAAAACTATTCGGGCATGCATGTTGGATAATTTGGAAAGTGCGATGTAAGCAAAGTTTTAATGAAGGAACCCCTACAAGTCTAGAGGTACAGCAATAATGCCTCTTTCATATCATGGAGGAAATAGATTCAGGGATTTTAACCCACAAATTAATCCAACGTAGTGAGAGAAACTGGACACCACCAAATAATAGGGAAGTAAGGCTAGATGTTGATACGTCGGTTCACCAGTATGATCAAGCTGCATGTGGCGAGGTCATAAGAGAGGCATCAGGACAGTAGGTTATGGGATTCCAAAAAGCAATCGGAGTGTACCCAATCGCAGTAGCCGAAATCTTTGCAATCAAGACAGGGCTTGAGGTCTGCAAAGAACTTCACCTCGACGACATTCAAGTGTATTTAGACTCTTTGGAGGCTATTAATATGCTGCTACGCGACAGTAGAACCAATCACCCTTTTCAAGCAGAAATTGAGGAAACCAAGAAACTCTTGTATGTGGAGTAGAAGGTGACCATTTCACATACAAATAGAGAAAGTATCCATTGTGCAGACAGAATGGCTCGAACTGCCCAGGTTGCAAATCAGCAAATCTCCTTATACTCAGAAGTACAACCATGGTGCAGGGAAGGTTTCTGGCAAGATAAAAAGCTTAGTGGCGAGGTTTACCTAAGGGATTTAACCAATGCTACTACCTTTTCTTTTCTAATTTCAAGCTTTTGCTTGCCACTTTGTACCCAAAAAAAAAAGGGTTGCTATGATGAAATGCTAGTTGTTACCATAGTAACTGCATCAATCAAAAAGCGAATACTAGAATTTTTTGGGGCAATAAATCAAAGAATTTTTTGGGCCACTAGTACAAGCAAACAATGGGTAAAATCCACTTTTTGAAAGAGAGTAAAACGACCTGAAATCCTAGGAGCTAATCCAAAAAATATGAAGTAAGACCTACTATTTCCTGTCCCATGAATAACTGAAGTATCTCTAGTCACCAACATTGGCATAAAAAAAGTAAGAATGGATAAATAACACATATAAGAAATGGAACAAAGATAGATGTAACCACAATTAACATCACTACGGTCAAGCTATCGAACACAGAGTCTTACACTTGTGGAATATCTCACACTTCCACATTGATATCTTATAGCAAGCTTTGTTCCAAGTTTTGCAAACTTTTAGGCTTGATCCAGGAGAACTTTGAAAAAAAATACTAATGAGCAAACTAGAGCCATTAATTTGTACGTCACTTAGACATCAAGAAGAGTGGCTATAAAGTAAACAACCAAAATTTATTCCAATGAACAAACCAAAAATGGATGTGAGAAGGAGAAGGAAAAAAAAATACCTTGATAAGAGGATCTGTCCTCTCAACAAAACCTAGAACTTCTCTATGAATGAGCAAGAAGAAGTGCTTAGTTTCAATAGAATCCAAGGCAAGTAAGTAAAAGCACCTTGACAAAATATCAAAAACAATTACCAAAATAGGTGTTAAATATCACATATATGTGTGTTAAATGCTAGGAAAAATAGAAAGAGATAGGAGCGGGTGAACAGAATTACAGAATCACTTCCACAAACCAAGGCCAAAACTTTGTGCACATTAACAAATTTAGAAATGTGAAGATCTTATAGATTTAAATGTCAAACATGACAAAGACATTGACTAAGGAAGGGATCCTAGCGTGATGACCCAGATAGAAAGTTTTAGTTTATTTTTACCTATGATGAACAATATGATTTTCCAATTTCTCTATATAGTAACCGGAGAGCAAATTTAAAGAAAAGGACTTCACGATTCATTGGCCTATTACTTGACATTGATCCTTCTATGTAGAAATTAACCAGAAGTGGAACTCTCCTAAGAACCCTAACCATGAAACGCAATCTACAATCAGAGTGTGAATTGAGACTTACGGGAATCAGAGGCGCAATGTTGAGCCCTTCAATTTTGTTCATATGCAACCTAAAACCTAAGTCGCATCTAATGCCAATCGAATCGAATCACTTTGAACCCCAAGGGCAGGCAAGATCAGAGATGATCACACTAATGACCTGGGACACAATTTGTAGATATTTCTTAGTCTCAACATTACAATTTTTTGAAAGATGGACATCTCAAAATTAAACAGAGTTAACAGCTTATTTTATTCAAATTAGAGGAAACCAGTTGCCTGAACTCCAATTCTAAGTCCATCGAATGACTGTAGAATCTAATATAATTATTTTTCAGGTTGGATTTAAAATTAGTGTATATTTTCTTTTTGAACTATATATTCTTAATTCAATATGCTATAGGGGTACTTACAGGAGGTGACGGGACCGGGACACTCCTGTCCTGCGTCCTGTCCAAAAAAATAGGGTAGGACACCATTTACGTCCCGCGTCCTGTCTTGTCCTGGTTTTGTCCTGTTTCTGATCAGGACGGGAATGGGACCAAGATGTGTTGGTCAACCACTTTTTTTTATTTTTAAAAAAGCCTAGTTATAATTTAGTTAAAAAGAAGGCTCAATCACAACTTGTGCTTAAAAAATTGAACATGAAAACTGAAACAAAATTGCGTGAAATAAATATAAATGAGCAATATAAAATAAGCTTGAGACAAATGTAAATCATTTAAATGGGGGAAAATGAACAATAAACTTGAAGTAAATATAAATAAACAACATAAAATGAACTTACTAGTATATAAATAAATTTAGCATACAATAAATATCCTTTAAATTTAAATGGATGAGCTTGTAAATTTATTCAAACACATTAATCTTTCGAAAACAATGATAGAAATCATTGCATATAACAATCTAAATTAATCCATAAACCTAAAAAGCAAATTGATTAAAAAATCAAGTGAAGACTTATTTAAAATTTAGTCAAAATGTAAAAACATAGTCTATGATAACTCTCACTTAAGCTTTTTAAAATGAAAAATAAAAATAAAAATTTTCTTAAAGCAAAGAAAAACCCAATCCATAGACTAAATTCTAGTTCAAATTTAATATATATATATATATATATATAAGTATCAAAATAATTAAAATTGAAGGGTGTAAAACAAAGGAAATCATGAAAAAAAAAAAGTTTTAAACGAAAGGGGTTTGGGATCGGGACAAAACAAGAGGGGATGTTTCGAGAGTCATCCCGAGTCTCGTTCTATCCCTATTCCTTTGTGTTCCAGTCCTTGTATTGTCCCACCTCGGTCCATTTCGGGATACGTATGTCCCATCCCAAAAAGACTAGGACAAATACGGGTCTACCGAGATGGGTACAAGGTTGAGCAACCATATACTACATAGATACAAGGGAGTATTGCCTTGTTGCATTTATTTTGTGATTTTAAAATTTTTTATAAATATTTTTATATTTATATGTCACTTTCATTTTATTGAAATTAAGAAAAATTTAAACGTAATTCAGTCTCTTTTTATATCCATACAATTGTTTAAGCAAATCTATTTTTATATTCATATAAAAATTTAATAATATGATTTATGTAAATAAAAAAAAATTCTCCCTCTAACTTTTATAAATAACACAAAAGTAAATAATTAGACCAGTAGTGCATTTAGACAAAAATCTTCTTAAATAAAATTAAATTTAGGCAAGTAGCCGTTTGGAATGTACCTATGAAAGTGAAACACGTGGCATGGGGTCATCAGCTGAACAGAACTAGTAATCGCAAGTGGTCATTGTCAATTTTGATGCTTGAAACAGAGGTGCGGAGGAGCGTAGGAACATTGCTTTTAAAATCTTCCAGTGTTGTAATTTTAACGTACCAAAAGCCTTGAAATAGAAAACGATGTTGAGCCTTCTCTCAATCTCGAGTTCAGATTATGCCTGGTTCCATTAAAAGAAAGCTCTGTAAACCAAGGAAACTCGTATATCGCCTTCTCTTTTCTAGTAGTTACAGCTAGGAAGTTCATTTGAAATAGAAATCTGAATGGTATGTTTTCCATCTCCATTTGCTCGTTTTTCTCTATCATAAATAGCTTAAACAAAGGGACATCAAATTGCTTGTTACTGTCAAAGTGATGGTAGGGGGAAATTGAAGAGCTCAAAAAGAGGAGACGCATAGAGCAGAAGCTATGAAGTGTGAGTCACGTACGTTTCTTTTTCTTCTTCTGTGCTTTTTGTGTGCAAAATCAATTCCTTACTGGGTTGTTTTGTCATATCCAATAGTTTCTCGGAAAATATAGTTCGCATTTTATATTTTCATTTTCTAGGTCATTGTCCATCTCAGTTTATTTCTTCGGCTTTAGGATTTTTGGTCTTAAAGGATTAAGATTCACCTTTGAAGCTGCTTAGTTTTGTTTCACTTGGCATTTAACAATGAACTCTTTCTATGAACTGTAGATCCGTGAATTTCTTGGGCTTGTAATAGTCAATACATTGTTTGCTTATGTGGCGTGTAATTTCTCGGGCACAGGTTTCTGTTAATGTTTCTTTGTTTTTGGCTTTATGCACATCGGTTTCAAGCTTGATGAGAAATTGCCATTCTTGCTTTTTTGGCATCAAATTTCTTGTTGCCATGAGAATTATAACTGTTCTATTTCTCCTCTATGGTTCTTGCGTGCAATTATTTTTGGTGACAGTTGTTCTGTTAATGTAGGATCTCTTGCGTGCTCAATTATTATTATATAAGGAACATAAAATGGATTTTTCTATTATTATTATTAGGATTACAAATTAGCTTTCTATGCTGAAATCTGCGATGGTTCATTGATTTTATGACATTATAATTTCAGGCACAGAGGCTTAAAAGTGGGATCAAGTCCATTTAGGGAATGTGGTGGATCCATCTCGAAAATGAAAGCTTATAGGAGTAGGTGATAATTATCCATCTTGCAAACAGAGTTTGATTTTCATTTAAAAGAAAATATGTTTATCATGTGAAAAATATTTGATATCAAGACCTGTAACATATATAGGGACATCAAATTGCTTGTTACCATCAGAATGATAGAATAAGGAACTAAAGAGAGAGCAGAGAGGCAGAGGATGGTTGAAAAGTGCAAAGAGACAAATCCAGACATAGAGAAGAATCTCCGAACAAGTCACGTACGTTTCTCTTTCTCAAAATATAGTTTCATTTTATGGGTTATTGTCTGTCTCGGTTTAATTTAGTCTTAGAGGATTAACTTCTTAGCTTCATTTCTATTGTCTGTCTCGGTTTAATTGGGAACTGGTTTTGTGAATCGTCTTAGAGCTTGAGGATGCTTGAGAGCTTGCCATGCTGAAAAAGGCTGAGAGCTTTTGCTATTTATCTGGAGCTTTTGTGTGCGGAAGAAGTCTGTGATTTATTTCATGGCACAAGGCATATATAATAAAGTGGCACTACACATCTTGCAAACAGATTTTTACCCTCATTACTACGCAAGCAAGGGTGTCTTTTTCTATTGAGAAAAGACACCCTTGTTTTTATGTTAGAGCGAAACTAGTTCTATACATTGTTTTCTATATTATCTTCGTAATTTTTCTTGATTTTGTTGATCTTGACCTTTGATCCAATATTTTCTCTTTAAATTTAATTGGATCATGCTTCAATATATTGCCAAATGATTTTGTTCGTCCTTTAATATAGGATGCTCTAATATTGAGGATTTTATTTTTAGCAGTATCTTTTGATCTCCATTTATGCGGTTTGCAATTTTAATAGATATATCGATTGTGTGAGGGGTAGGGTTGATGGGTGTGTAGCGAGAGAGATTTTTTGGTGGTCCTTTTAGAGGGAAAAAGGAAAATAGGGTTGAAACACCAGCTGATATATAAACCAACTGGTTGGAGATTTTGTAATAACCAACTACCATGTTGTTGTCCTTTTCCTCTTATTGCATAAGCAACATGGGACTAGCAACATAGGAAATAGATATGCATAATATGATAGGGATCTCATGTTACCTAACCTATTGTGATTATTTGTATGGTTTTTTGTATCTTATACGAAAAATCTTGCTTTCGTACAATTAGTTGAGAGGATTGTTGCCCCTCCAAACCTTGCCAACCCATTTTGGCTTAAACTAGGGGTGTTCACAGGACGGGATGGGACCAGGATAGGCCCGTCTCGGTCCTGTCCAGGTGAACAGGGACGGGACAGGACTTTTGTCTCGTGTTTGTCCCGTCTCTCTTTTTTTTCGCCCCTTTGTTTTTAGGCCTTCTATTTTTTATTGGGCCTGTCATTGATTAAAATTTCTTCTTTTCTTTTTTTGGCCTAACAGAAGTGAATAAAAAACTATGATTATTTTTAAAATTTAGGCCTTTGATTTAATCGACAATACTTTTAATTTGTAACAAATTGGCCCACTTTTCTGCATAACAAGCCTCTAGAAAAACTAAAAGCATGATATTTAAAAATTCCCTGCAGTGATATTTCTTCATTTAATATAATTTCCTAATATGGTCTCCATTCTTTCTTTTTTTTTGGAAACATGTTCAATGACAGTTAAAGCACAAAACACAGGACCCAAGCGAGCAGAGCGAAGCCGCAAGAAGGATTAAGCTTCTCATGAAGGCGTGGGGAGAGATACTGGCAAACGTGTGAGGTGGGGAGATTAACTCAGGAGTCCACTAAATATTTGAACGGTGACGATTGAGCAGAGCGAAGGAGATACAAATATCCAAAATGAGAGTCGAGATCTGGACCTGCTACGTCCGGCGACGGGGAGAAGTCATGAGGTAACGAGCTAGTGAGAAGGAGCTTGGTCTCAGTGATCGACCGGCTGAAGAATTGCGAGAGGTCGAGAGGGAGAATCTGGAATGGCTGAATGGTGTTAGAAAAATAAATTATATATCTCGGGACGAGACAACCCTGTCCCATGTCTCATGTCCCGTCTCGCTCAGTATTTTGTCTCGTCCTGAAAATTTTTTTGTCTCGTCCCATCCCAAAGTGATTGGGACCGGGACAAACCCATTGGGACGGGGCAATTTGAACACATCCCTAGTGTAAACACTCAATCATGAACTTGTCCTTGCTTGTTCAAATATGTTGCCCACCCAAACCTAGCCAACCCCATTTTGAGCTAAACACTTAAGGGGTGTTTGGCAATGGTTTGGGGAGGATGATTGCCAAACACCCACTTTGTTTTAAAAACCATTGTTTCCGACAAAACCTTGGTTTTGGCCAAGCAAACCCTGGTTTGCAAGTAAGCACATAGGGTTGCTTCGGAAGAATGAAAAATGGAAATTGGAGTAATAATTACTCCTCTCAATGGCTCCCAACGGTGAAAAAGCACGAAAGCCTCTTCTCCCATTCTACACGTAGAGATGGTCGATGATAGCACATCACTTGCCAAAGAGAATAGACAATGAGATAGAGAATTACTGGAACACCCACCTTAAAAGAAGAGGCTCACCAGAATGGGCATCAATCCCACCACCCTCAAGCCCATAAACGACGCCGTCAACGACGTAGCCAACCTTAGCCATATGGCTCAGTGGGAGACTGCTTAGCTGCAAGCCAAAGCCCGGCAAGTAAACGAATATTCAGAGCTGCAGCTCCAGAACTAGCTCGACTCCCCCTACTCCTCTTCCCAGCCTTCACTGACTTGGCTTGTCCTCAACAACGTCACACCTCAGCCATCACCACCTCCCTGCCTTGTCGTGCTCAAAGTATGGCAGAATTCTTGGTCGTCCACGTTGAAGCCCTCAACAAAGAACACCCACAAAATGCATAGCAGCATGAATGCCATTGTGCTCACCATCGACGACCTTGAGTCGCTAGCATCCATGTTGAGCTTCTCGTACAACGTCCCTACCAACTCCAAATGCCGTAGTAATGGTAATTCCGCCTTTAGGCAAATCAATCAAAGTTTACTTCCAGCTTCATCCTCTACCAGCCCCACCGTCGACGTCGCAAATAAGAGTGAAAACAAAGTGCAAAGCTTGGGAGAGGGGAACAATATCATGTTGGCCGTAGAAGCTTTCAGACCAACAGGTTATAACTGTAAAAATTCCATGGAAGATCTCTGTGATGATGGTAAGATGACTGGGAAGCCATTCTGGACTTGGTCATCAATTGTTCGCCACCTATTTTCCCAGTATTGTGAGACAAGTTAACGTAGTTTTAAATATTTGTTAGAGTTGACCTGATCAGTGTTGTACGTGCCATAACCATGCATTTATGCCATAGTTTTCATTTGAGGATTTGATAGATGGCTTGTATAATATTTGTTCATTGGCAAAATAAATCACTTTCCTAAAAGCATATTTAATTATTTTATAAATATATATACACAATAATTATTTATTATTTACATTATTTATGTCGATACGTTCGTAATTTATACTTGAACTCCTTTTGTACCCGCCTGTTCAGTTAATTCAATAGCTTTTTTCATTGCTTTACAAAAGGAAACTCTATTCTTTAATTGTCCCGCAATTTATTATGTTGGAAAAATATATATTATTAACATATTTATTACTTCAAATAAACATATATTATGAAATATATCCTTTTTAGTAATTTCTTCATATATAAAAAAGCACTTCTGACAACAACTATCCAAACACTCTCATTTTATCAGAATCATTTTTTCAGAAAATTTATTCTTTCAAAATTTATTCTCAAATTATTTTTCTCTCAGAAACTATTTTCCAAACCATAGTTTGGTTTTTTTTCCCCAAACACTCCCTTAATCCTGAACTTGCTCTTGCTTGTTCTGTTACTACAAAAGTAGTACTTCAAATGTAATGGAAAGAATGTAAATGAAAGATCCCATTGAATTGAATTGGGTTTATGAATCTAAGAAATAGTGAGAAAAGAGAAGGGAAGAATAAGAAATGATGGGAATGCGCATAATCCAATGATTAAAAAGAAAGAATGAATGAATAAAAAAAGCCATAAATTAACTCGCACGAAGTCAAGTAGAAATTGCCTGTAGATAGAAAAGAAATTGCACATATCGAATGGATCAGAAAAGACAGGACTCTCCCTCCACAAACCATTCGAGCAAGATATAAAAATGTAAAATTTTATTTAAAATATGGAAAGATATAAAAGACCCTAAACCCTGAAATGGGCCCTGCATTGTGGTTTTATGAACAAATCCAACAATGTATCTATAGTGTCAAGCAAAATCAAACAAAATCCAGATAGGGACAACTTGAAACAAAATTAAAGGTTGACATAAAATCCTTGTTTAATAATTAGTGGAAAGTCTTCTTTAGTAGGAGACAAATCCAACTTCTCTCCGTTGACATTACCTCCCTCTGCCACTGATAAACAACAATACATTTGGAATATTTTGTGAAACGCGGAAGGAATGATGTATTGCGGGTTTAAAGCTCAAGTTCTCAATCAAGCAGTGAACCCTATTTAATAAAAGCTTTTAAAAATATATTACTTCTAATTATTAATATAAGAGCTAGTTGAAAATTTAATTTGATCCTAAACATAATATCTCAATTTATTTTGTCTTCAATATTTATTCATTTTGCCTTCAAATAATCCTTATAATAATTAAACATATTAAAAAATTACTATCAAGAGGTAATTCAAATATACATAATAATGTATTTTAAAAAAGATCATATCTATTTATTTAATGTAACAAACTTAATTATATTAAGGATTTGGTAGTTACTGAAATTCTCAATGAAAATATGAAATTAATAAATATAATTATCTTTTTAATAAATCATAATATCTCATATTTTATTGACCTAACTTATCAATATCTTTCAACTTCCATTTTTTTTTCGAAATTTTACGTTAACATAATTTCTATAGTTTTGATAAATCTGATTTCACATGTGTAACAATTAATTTTGACTAATTTAGTTAAATATTATTTATTATATGTCAAGTTTTACAATCATATATGATTATATGTTTTTTTTGTTTTATGTAGATTTATAATTATAATTAAATATTTTTAAATACTTATTTTAAAAATAAGATGTATAATTAATTATATGTGATTAGAAAACTTGACATAATGAATATAAAAAATTTGATCTAATTATTGTTAAAAAATTTATTTAATGGGATACATTACTTAGTTTATATGGTTTTTTTAGCAGAGAATTTTATTAGGTTAAACAAGAATATTTTTTTATTTACAAATAATTTTTTTAAGATGAAATCCTCCCAATATATCACTGCATCAAAGACGAGATTGCCCTCCATTCCCCCTTTTCTTTAATTCAAGGCTTGGGATTTTAGAGCCACTGCACATCGCTTCCTCTGCTGTTTATCCGCAGCGGAGGGTAATGGTAGAGGAGAGAAGCTGAGCCTGCCAGAAAAAGGAGATCGCACAGAAGAAATAACAAGAGAATGGAAACAAAACAGAGAGCTGCAGAAAAGGAGATGGCATGGAAAAAAAATAACAAGAGAATAGAAACAAAGTAGAGAGCTGCAAAAGAAGAATATGGCACATAAGTAGTAAATATTTGTATATAATTACACTTTAGATTAATTTGAGAATTTTTTTTTTACAATTTATGTAAATATTCAAGTTATGAACCAACTTTATTTTTCAAGAGCCAGCTAAAACGTGCTAATATGTAAACAAGTGAATATCATTCAGTGTTTGATATAATCTGCCAATATGTCTAAGGACAGTCATGATTTTTTTTTTGTAGGATTTTATTCAACATGGCTGATGAAGAGAATTATTAGATAGAATTTGAAGAATTGAAGTTACGTATTTATCATACCACAACTTTTAATGTGGTGAGGAAAATTTGATAACCTTATAGTTTTTGTTAAATTGAATAAGACAAAATGTGAAAGAGGAAGTTAAGTATCTAAAGTTATTCAAAATATACCCAATACCCAATAAGTATCTAGTTTTTATACTGATGTGTATGATATTAATAGAAAACAATATTTGGTTCTAAGAGCTTGATTATACTTTAGATTACTTTGTCAAAAAAAGCAATATGGAAGAGCTTTTTCTATGATGACAATCCCACAAGGTTACTGTTAGGTTTAATAAAGGTGTGTATGAACTTTCTATTATTTAAAAATCTTATGAGGGCATACATGTATGTGCGTACATATATTATTTACTCTGGATTTTCTTTTTTTTCCCCTATGTAGGGAATTCAAGGTTTATATGATATGCACAAGTTAAGGATAATTCATAGCAACATTAGGATTAAACATCATTGTGGTACCAATCTACGACATTGATGGTGATGATGAGCCAATGCAATTTTCTGTAAAAATATGCAACTCAGAGAAGTCAAAACAGCTTAGAAGAAGAAGTACTCATCTTCATCCAAATAATTGTATTTGTAAGTAGTTTAATAAAAAAAAAAATTTAAACATTCATTTATACTAGTAATATGAAGTTTTTCATTAATATTATTAACAGAGTTTGAAGCCAATGAACGTAGCTATTACTGGCAATGTCCGAAGCAGAGATTTGGGTCATACGGCTAAGAGCTAAAATGGATGTTTTTAATTTAGGATGCATATTCTTTTTTTACATCATGAAGAAACATCCATTTGGATCATCGCCCTTAGCTGTGCTTTTCCTTAAAGGATGTCTCTGTGTTGTTGCTAAGCCAAATGGATGTTTCTTCATGATATAAAAAAAGAATATGCAATTAAAAACATCCACTTTTAGCCCTTGGTCGTATAACCAAAATCTCTGCTCTGGACGTTGCCAGTAATAGCTACCTTGGCTTCAAACTCTATTAATAATATTAATGAAAAATTTTATATTACTAGTATAAACAAATGTTAAAAAAATAAAAATTTTATTAAATTACTTACGAATACAATTATCTAGATGAAAATGAGTACTTCTTCCTCTAAGCTATTTTGACTTCTCCGAGTTGCATATTTTTACAGAAAATTACATTTGTTCATCATCAGCATCAATGCCGTAAGTTAGTACCACAATGATGTTTAATGAACTAAGGTTGTCGTAAATTATTCTTAACTTGTGCATATCATATAAACCTTGAATCATATCCTTGCATAGGGAAAAAAAGAAAATCTAGAGTAAATAATATATGTACACACATATGTATATCCTCATAAAATTTTTAAATAATAGAAAGTTCATGCATATCTTATTAAACCTAACAGTAACCTAATAGTAAATCTCTTCCATATTGTTTTTCTTTGACAAAGTAGTATAAAGTATAATAATTATAATGCTCAAGAACCAAATATTGTTTTCTATTAATTTCATACACATCAGTATAAAAATAAATGATATTGGGTATATTTCAATATAATTTTAGATACTTAACTTCCTCTTCTATATTTATCTTATTCAATTTAACAAAAAAAACTAGAAGATTATCAAATTTCCCTCATGAACATTGCTAATATTAAAAATTGTTGTATGATAAATACGTAATTTGAATTCTTCAAATTCTATCTAATAATTGTCTTCATTGGCATGTTGAATAAAATCCTACCAAAAAAAATCATGACTATCTTTAGACATATTCTAAATTATATCAAACACTGAATGATATTCACATGTTTACATATTTTATATTCATGGTTTAATAGCACGTTTTAGCTGGCCCCTTTCAAAAACAAGGCTAGCTTCGTAACTTGAATATTTACATAAATTGTAAAAAAAAAAATTCTCAAATTAATCTAAAGTGAAACTATATACAAACAAATAAATCTATATTGATCTAATTGTTAAAGAACTAATAGACGTGTAGAATTATTTAGGAGTTTGAAAAAAATGTAAAACCAAAAAGATCATACACAGTTTTTAAAATAAGAAAAAGAAAAAAGATCCAACTAGAGATTACTATAAATAAAGAGAGAAGAGTAAGACAAGAATTATAGTTTAGAAACATCACTAATCCTAATATAAACTCAAAGGTAAAGGTCACTTAGATCTAGAAAATAGAAGCATGTCAAGAAAATATTTCGACTTACAAACCAACCAGTTAGGAATTTATTTTTATTCAATATATATTTTGTACCTGTTAACATAATTTTTTAAAATCTAGATCATCCACAGGAAGATTTATTACTTATCACTTGGTGATGGGGGAAGTTTGAAGGGAGGACAACAAGTGTAAAAATCTTTAAATTAACAGTGTCATGAAGGTTAGATAGACGTCAGTTGGACACATTTATTATCATGTAGGTTACGGGTAAACTTTGCTAGATGCCAAAAAAAAAAATATTTTTTTGGTTGGACAAACAAATATTCAAGAATCCACGCACATATAGCAAAAAAAAAGGCTATGAAATTAAGAATAACGAAGAATGGAGACAAACTCAAGAGTCGATAAGAAGAACAAAGTGGTGCAAAGGGAGGGAGGACCGGTGAGCACAGATTCAGTCACTAGAGAGAGACAATGGTGCCAACTACCATTGCGGAGGTGGGTCTGGTTTTTTGCCAACTAGGGCCAAGGGCGGGTTTGAGGGTGAAACGTTGAGGGAAGAAAGTAGGGTTGAGGGGGAGACGTTAAGGTAAGAATGAGTTTGAAGGGTAGGGTTGAGGGTGAGGGGTTGAGAGAATAATGAATTTGAAGGTATAGAGAAGACGACTTTTCTAAGAAGAAAAGATTGTAGCCTTTGACTTCTTTATTACTCCCTCCGTTCCTTATTATAAGAGACAAATAACCGAAGTACGTTGATCAAAAAAATAGTTAAAATTAGTTAAGAACAATTAATGTGTAAAAAGTATAATTTTTTTTTTCAAAAATGCCATCATTAATAAGGAGAGAGAGCATGAGAGAGAACAATTAAATTATTAAAAGAAAGAGAAGTGGGAGGGAAAGAGAGTGTGAGTTGGAGATAATAAATATGGGTAAAATAGTAAATCAACACGAAAAAGTAGAGACAACTTGTAAGTGTCTCTTATATATAGGAACATGCCATAAGCATCAAATGTCTCTTATAATAAGAAACGGAGGGAGTACTACTTTTGTGCCATCTTCTTTTTCTGCCACTTTTTCTGTTCCCATTCTCTTGTTATTTCTTCCATGCCATCTCCTTTTTCTGTAGCTCTTTGTTTTGTTTCTATTCTCTTGTTATTGCTTCTGTGCCATGTCCTTTTTCTGCGAGCTTAGCTTCTCTCTGCCATTTCTGCTGCCCCTCCGCTACGGATAAACAGCAATGCGTTTGGAATAACTTGTGAAACGCAGAGGAAGCGATATGCAATGGCTCTAAAATCCCAAGCCTAAGAAAAGGAGGAAGCCAATCTCATCTTGGATGTGGTGATTTTTAGATGTATATTGGGAGGATATCATTAGCAAATTCTATTTTCATCTTTAAAAAATTATTTGTAAATAAACAAATATTCTTGTTTAACCTAATAGATATCTCTGCTTAAAAAAAGCCATATAAACTAAGTAATGAATCCCATTAAATAATTTTTTTAACAATAGTTAGATCAAATTTTTTATATTTATTATGTCAAGTTTTCTAATCACATATAATTATACATCTTATTTTTAAAATATTAGTATTTAAAAATATTTAATTATAATTATAAATCTACATAAAACAAAAAAAAACATATAATCATATATAATTGTAAAAACTTGAGATTATAAGAAATTTGATCTACATTTTCTCCATTTTTAAAAAAAAATATATTACCTTTCAATTCTTAATATAATAGCTAGTTAAAGATTTAATTTGATTTTAGATATAACACCTTAATTCACTTTATTTTTAATATTTATCTATTTTATCCTAAGTAATTATTATGATAATAAAATATTTAACTACATTAGTCAAAATTAATTGATACACATATGAAATCAAATTTATCAAAACTATAAAAATTACTTTAACACAAAAATTCGAGAAAAAAAATAGAAGTTGAAAGATATGATAAGTTAGGTCAATAAAATATGAGATATTATGATTTATTAAAAGATAATTACATTTATTAATTTCATATTTTCATTGAGAATTTCAGTAGCTACCAAATCCTTAATATAAAAACTAAATAACTAATTTGTGAATATTAAATAAGTTTGTTACTAAGTTAATTATTTATAATATATATTGTCTTTTTTAAAATACATAATTAATTATGTATATCTAAATTACCTTTTAATAGTAATTTCTTAATATGTTCAATTATTATAAGGATTATTTGAATGCAAAATTAATAAATATTGAAGACAAAGTAAATTGAGACATTATATTCAAGACCAAATTATTTCTTCAACAAGCAAGTATAAGATTTCAATGTTTAATTTTGTTCAATTTATGTTAGGGATTTTTTGTGACTAACCTATGATGCTTTTACTTGTGAGCTTTTTAATAAAGTGTTTTTATTAGGTATATGAGGTGTTATATTTTTTGTATCAGAACTAAAGTCTTCAAAAAGTTCAAAAAATTAGGTTGTTAAGTGACCTAATATCCTACATAGGAGAGGAGAATGATGAAACACTCAAAAGATTAGTAACTCGACCCTAGCTCCACGCCAAGATGCTCTTTCTCATTAAGATAACATTATTTGGCAAGAATTACGAGATTGCATCATGATGCTCCTTCTTCCTAAGATATTTTGCAAGAGTTACACGATTATATTGTGAGTATTGATCAGAGAGTGAAGATGAAAGCTCCTATTGAAGACAGCAATTGTCAACGTCAACGTAATAGTCATTAAGAGGAAAATGGCCCTGTTGATAATAAAGCTCCTAGTGATCGAGTAAGATGATAACCTTAGAGGCACTAACTTGAAAGGTGGTAGCAGTGCAATTTCTCAAAACAACCTCACACATATTACCTTGCTCTAAAGATGTTGATGAAGTTTGATTCTCCTAAATTTGAAGGCAACTAGAATCCATTTGACTATACTTAGAATTATAATTTACACCTCACAGGAATCTGAGCACCTACTACCAAAGGCGGCAACACTGTTGCCTTCATAGGCAGGCAGGTAAGAGACGACATGTCAAATTGAAACATCTTAGTAGCAGAACATCTTTTGTCGAGTTTGCACAATGAGCAAATGATGCGCATCCATTTTCTAGCCTTAGTAAGAAAGACTCAAGAGGCAAGCAAGTTTGCAAGGTTCCCTCTTCTCTATTCTCCATTTCACCTTCCATCATATGATTAAAATTGAGATTATAAGTGGCCATATTTTATATTGTAGTACACATTTCACCTTCCATTGCCTTCCATCCCATCCGATCAATATCTGATTATAAATGATAAATTAAATCAAATTTCAACACGGACCGCTCGATGGCCTTCCATCATATTGGATTATTTGGCCCATTGAATAGCTCATATCCGATAAAAAAATTGAGGTTATAAATGGGGCCATTCATATTATAAATTAAATAAGTAAATCAAATTTCAACGCATCTTAATATTGACAAGTATTGAGCTACCTCTTTATGAATTATATTGAGTATTAAGCCTTTACCTCTCTCCTTCTTACTTTCTCTTCCCCTTGGCTCTTCACTCTTCTCCATCTTCCCTCTTTTGCCAGAATGTCACTGCATCCAATTCAAGCCCCAGTTAAAGTTAAGCTATAATAAAAATTGAGTTGTAGTAGTAAACTGAAAGTTAGAAGAGAAGGTAAATCAAATTTCAACACATATTCCCATTTTGTAACGTAAAATGAGTCTTACATTTAATACTAGATGGAGTATAATATTGAGTGTTGAGCCTCTTTTTTACTTTTCTCTTCCCCTTCTTTCTTCGCTCTTCTCCACTACAATGTCATTCATCAAACTTAAATTCATAATAAAAAATAGTTATAGTTTTACTAAACAATAAGAACTCACATCCTGTTTTTAACTTGTTTACTACCCCAACTCAGTTTTTATAATCCAATCATATTTTGAAATCTCTATTTTCATCACTTATTGGAATAATTAAAATTATTAAGAATTTATCATTTATCAATTAATAATAACAATATCTTCCATTTATTAAAAAACGCTCAATTTAAAAAACTTAAATATATAGGAAAAAAGACTTAAATAATAAAATAGCAATTCTACCGTCAGTTACGCACTGGATAATTTGTGTATTTGTCCTTGTTAGCTTTGCTAGTTGTTTTTTTTCATTAACAAAATGTGTTTGTTTAAAAAAAACACTTAAAATAAAAACAAATATTTCATAATTTAACATAGCCCTCAAAATTAAGTTGTCAATTTTAAGATGTGTTGAAATTTGATTTACTTATTTAAAACTCTTTTAAAATTCAGAGAATTGGACTAAATTTATATATTTTTCCCAAACAAAATTTTCATAATAAGTAATCATAATAAAAAAAATTTAAAAAAAAACTTTAAACAACTTTATTGGTTTTTAACTAAGTCTCTTTATTTTATCCCACCTAAATTTATTAATTTTTGTCAAATCTTCTTTTTTTATTGCCAGCAATTTTTGTCATTCCTCTAAAATTATAATATGAAATTAACCTACCATAATATAAAATCCAAATGCACCTGAGTATGAAAGACCAGAGACTGCACCTTTGCCTCGCTCAGTACACTCATTTTGCGAGATTGTAACACTACCTCTCATCTTTACGAACTTCCTCCGCTACCAAATTTGTGCCTCTCTTCGTTCACCTTCTGCTTCGCCTTTAACTTCTGCATATATGTTGCCTCTCAATCTGTCATACTAAGAAAAAGCTTTGATTTTCCCCCTTACACTAGTGCCTAAAATTAAGTCCAGGATTTCTAAGGTTTAATTATCCTTCGCACACACAAACATGTTTGTCTCTCTCAATCTGTCACACTAAGAAGCAAGGATACCAGTGCCAAGATGACTGGGGTTTCGAAAGTCATAAGTGACTTTAAAGGTCAAAGGTGTCCTGGATTCTAGGTTCTGGGTGACACGCAAGGGAAAATTCCTTACTTTCCTCCTAAACCGTATATAGGTTAGGGTACCAAACCAACTCATTTCTCATTTTTATGAGTCAAAAGTTTGTCAATCTTTTTTTTTAATTGCGAGCAATTTTTGTCATTCTTCCAAAATTAGAGTTTGAAATTAACCTATAATAATATAAAAGCCAAAATGCCTAAGCTATGTAAGTATGAGACGAGACTGCACCTTTGCCTCACTACCCTCATTGTAACGCCACCTCTCATCTTTACCATCAACTTCCTTCACTATCGAATTTGTGCCTCTCTTTCTTCACCTTCTGCTTCGCCTTTAGCCTTTGCACATTCATTGTCTCTCTCAATCTCTCTCATACTAAGAAGAAGATTTGATTTTCCTCACCCTAGTGCCAAGTCCAGGATTTCTATGGTTTAATTATCATTCACACACATACATGTTGTCTCTCTCAATCTGTCACACTAAGAAGCTGCCTCGTCATAAGTCTCAAAGGTCAAAGGTGTCCTAGATTAGAGAGAGTAAGTTCAGGGTACAAACCAACCCATTTCTCATTTTTATATGAGTCAAAAGGTTTGGACCATAAAGTGTTGCCAGGCAAAGTGGTAAGGATACATTCTCTACTTTCTTTCCTAAACCATAGATAGGTTAGCCCAAAAGGGAATTCTTTATATATGTGAATCACCCACAACAGAAAAAAAGAAAACAAACATTCTAGTCTAGCAGCTTAGATCACTCACCTTCTCCGTAAACCTTCTCCACTTTCGTGATGATCCCACTTTATCCCATGTGCCTGAAATTAGATTGCCATGAAAATCAATGAACCATCACAAAGCTAACTTGCAAGACAAATCCATTTTATATTCATTGAGCACTAGATAGCTTTTCACGGAACAACTGTCACCAGGATAAGATCACGCAAGAAGCACAGAACAGATCTAACTACCAAGCACAAGGGCCAAAAGAAGAGATTCCTACAATAACAGAATCAGAGCCCAAGAAATTACAATATTAATATCATTACAAGCCCCAGAAATTAGAGGATCTGCGGTTTATGAGCAAGAGTTGATGATTGTCCAATGCCAAGAACAATTAGAAATGAAACTAACCTGCTTCTTCAATCGTGAATCTTAATCCTATATTACTAATAAATAAGCAACCCAACGAAATTCATGCTGAGGCGACAAACCGAGATAGACAACGAAGATATATAATGTGAACTATATTCTGAGAAACTATTGGCTTGCACCGAGCAACCCAGTAAAGAGTATAAAAATCATTTAGCACTGTCGGATAAGAGCACCCAAGAAGCACAAAAGAAGACAGAGAAACGTACGTGACGAGCACTTTGGGATTACTCTTCTCTGTGCCCTCTTCAATCTCTCTGTTCCTCATACTATCACTCTTGCATGGTAACAAGCAATTTGATGTCCCTTCGTTTTATAACAGAGCAAAACGAGCAAACTGAGATTGAAAACGTACCTTTCAGATATCTATTTCAAATGAACTTTCCTCACGGTAATGACCCAAAAGAAGGCGATGAACGAGACTCCTTGGGTTGCAGAGCTTTCTTGCAATGGAACGAGGCGTGATCCGAACTCGGAGAAGAGAAAGGAGGAGACGCAGTGAAGAGGGATAGAATTGCGGGATTGGAGGCTTTGGGGCAATGTTCCTTCGCTGCACACCTCTGTTACGGGAATCGAAATTGCCAACGGCTACCTGCAATTTTAAGTTCTGTTCAGTTGAAAAAACGTTGACGACCCAATGCCACGTGTTTCACTTTCATAGGCATATACCCCAACGGCTCCTTGCCTAAATTTAAGTTTATTTAGGAAGATTTTTGTCATTTCAGTTAATGAGTAAAATTAATATCAGAATATTTTTATGGTAAAAAAAATATCGGCATATTTTTAGAATCTAACGCACCAATGGTCTAATACTCTAATTAGTTACTTGTAAGCTGTAAGGTGTAAGGAGATCATTAAATATAAAAATTTTAAAATAAAAAGAAATCAGCAGTGACTGAAACCTAAGGAAACAAATAATTAAATTACAAAGAACTAAAAATTCAGTTAAGAGTAACAAAAATTTGTAAATTTATTTTTTTACAAATTAGTTATCTAATTTTTATACTAAGTATTAAATTAAGGAATATATTTAAAAAGAAAGTTATAAGATTGTGAGCCCGAAAAAAAGTTATATTGTTGAATATGTTAAACAATTTAAAAAATTTCCAAAAGTCAACACTACATTAAACAATTCACAAAAAATTTCTAAGAACTGTAAGAGGTTTAATTTTATATAAGGGAAAAATATGGGGAAAATATTAAATGTTATTGATGTGAGTATTAAATTAGACTCATATTTTGGATCAAGTGAAGAGAAGAGAAAAAAACTTGTATTTTTTTTTTTGATGTCCTAAAAAAAGACTTGTATAGTTGCAAGTTGCAACCATTAGTTAAGTCAGTATTTTCCGTTTTTTGAAAAGAAAAGATTGGCAAATAAATGAATAAAAAAGAAAAGAAGGAAAACACAAACATAAACAACCCTGGGAGCTAACAGTATCCGAAACTAACGCAAAACTATTTTAAAATTCATTTTTAGTTTTTAACACGAAAATGATTTTCTAATCATACATGCAAATTATTCCAATATTCCATAACTTCTTTGTTTTTATAAGAAATAACTATCAAAATCAAACAGTTCAAAATAGTAGTAACATTTAGTTAAAAACAATAAATGTATGAGATATATATATTTCCAATTATATCCTTTTTTTAGGGAGGACACATGAGAGACTATGTGTGAAAATTTATTGTAGAGAGATGATAAGTGGCATATACTTACTGGAGGAAAAGTGAAAATACTACAAATTTTAGACAAAAAAATTTGTTTCTTATATTTAGGGACATCACTGTGAAAGAAATTATTTTTTATAAAAAGGAATAGAAGGAGCAATCATTAAGAGTTAATGTGTAAATTTATCTCAAAAGTTTTCACTCTGAAATGCTGGACACCTAAATTTTTTTCTGTGCAAATTTGTCTTGACAATTTAAAATTATAGCAGGGACCCTACTGTTGAAAATGTTAACAATTAATATTATTATTTTAACTGTCAATGTTAGTTTTTTAATAATATGGGATAATATTAATATGATTTTAAACTTTCTGGACAAATTTGTACTGAAAAACTCCTAAGTGCCTATCGCTTATGAGTGAAAACTTATAAGATAAATTTGCACCTTAACTTAATAAATAATCCAATATCAAGGCAACAAAAATTAGTTCAATTCTTATGAATTCAAATATACATGCTAATTGAAATGTATCATCCAACCAACAGATTTAGTCTTCATGTACATGAGGATTTAATTTGGAGGTGCTAAATTGTATCATCCAATAAGGAATTTAAACAAAATAATACTCCATCTACTCTTAATGTAGGAGCTAATAAGGTTTTTACCAAAATACTGAACTTCACATCAAGCTAAAAAGTAATAACATGAAAAGTTTGCTAGCATGATCCATACATCCTGTAAACAAGTAATGCAATTTCCAGGGGATCATGCTCTACTGATTAAGTACTTTAATATGAGATGGCTGACACATTTGTACGTAATAACCAACAAATGAGTTTGTTTTAATTTAAAATAGAGTTAAGATGTAAATTTATTTTAGAAATTTTCACACAAAAGGGCTACACATCTGAAATTTTTTAGATACAAATTTGCCTAAAAGTTTGAAAACGTGACAGTTTACTTCTATTGTTAAAAATGTTAATGGTTAATGTGATTTTAACAGGTAACGTTAGTTTTTTAATAGTAAGGGACAAAATTGTTACGATTTTAAATCGTTGAGGCAAATTTTCATTTAAAGAAACTTTTGGATGCCCAACTTTTGAGTGAAAACTCTAAGGACCAAAAAAAATTGCATACTAATTCACTTTGTTTTTAAATTTATGTTTTTTCAATTGTTTTATTAATTACGCATATTAAAATATTTTTTATTAATAGAGTAGTTTCCACACAAATTATTTAAATGGATATTTTATGAAGAGTAATACTCAATTTTTTTTACAAATATTAAAATGACTAGTTTTTATAATATACACAAATAAATTATTTAACTCATATATTTAGGAAAAAAAGAGTCAGAAAAATTCACGCTTTTTTGTTTTTGTTTTTAATTTTTTTATTCTCAAAACATTTTTATAAAATTATTTTTTAAAATTATTTTTGAGAATAAAAACAAAAAAATATGTTTGGATGATTATTTTAAATAATTACATTTGAAACAAAAAAAAACATTAAAAAATCACATGTGGCAAGCAGTGGTTGTCATTGGCTATGATGTGTGGCCAAATCTGAATTAGAAGAGAAAAATATTTCTCCTATTTTTCAAAGCACAAAATAAAAAAAGGAAAAATGACATAAAAAGAAGTTAAAAAGTGCAATATTCTAATTTAGGTATCTAAGATGTCAAAATCTCACGAAAGGAAATGGTGTCTGATCTGATATTTTGTAAATGTAGTCAAATGACTAAAATACCCTTATATTAGATTTAAAAATAAAACTATTAAACTTATCATTGTCAGTATATTTCTCATTATTGATTGTTCAAAAGTTGTCATTATCAGTTTATAACTTATTAATAAATAACTTGTCATCATCAGTGTATTTCTTATCATTTATTGTTTAACACTTGTCATTAATGGTTAGCAACTTTTAATAAATTTTGTGATATAAAAGCATATTTATCATTTAACTACCTTTACAAAATACTTAATTAGGCATCACTTCCTTCTATGAAATTTTGACTTTTTAGGTGTCTAAATTGAAATATAGCAATTTATAACTTCTTTTTGTCATTTAACAAAAACAAAAAAAATTCAAAAATTGTTTTGATCCTTTAGTTTTTAAAAAATATTATTACTTTTTTGTTTTTAAAATAACCAATGAAAAATAAATTACCAAACAAATTGTTTTTTTTTTTGTTTTTAAAAGTAACTTTTTTGAAGGTACTGCCCAACTAAAAGTTAAAAGGAGAAGGGATCAAATCGAAAAACAAGAAATTGTTTTCAAAATAAGAAACTGAAAAAGCCTATGCTATCGGACGCTTCCAAAGAAAAATCCTATGCTACCCAAATGTAAAGAATTTTTTTAAAATAAAAGAACATATACTATTCATAATTTGTAGTGAAGGAAGTGCTGGATTGAGGATGAAGTTGGCAACTATCATAGTAATATAAATTAAAATGTGTACTCTTAGTAAAAATTTGTAGTCTTCATAATTGATAATATTTGTGTTGTTCTATCTAAAAGTTTCAGCTATGATTATTTTTATCAATAAAAAATGTAAAAAAATATTTATCTATTGAAATTCTAATTTTTTGGAAAAATCTCACAAAAAAAGTTTGAAATTATTAAATCCCAAATATTTTTTTTTACAAAAATATATTGTTATGTGCAAATTCATTGTTATCAAAGCCTATCAAAATATTAATACCAAATCTGATTTGAGATTTAATAACTCCAAATTTCTTTCTATGAGATTCTCCCTACTTTTTTAAAAAATAAAATTTTCAATTCTCGAATGATAAACATTTTAAAATATAGAGAACATTTGGGGAATATAAATATAAATTATTAAAATTATAAAAATAAGGTTATTAATGTGCTCTTGTTTGTGAACTGGAGAACACAACGTGGCCACTTCAAGTTTTCCAGTGACCTCCGCGTGCAGCTCCCATATCACCACACCCACTTCTTGGAAGGTGAGACTGTCTTTAGACTTTACTGCTTTCTTTGTTTCTTCCTTTTCGTCTATTTCTTTTTCTGCCAACCCTTTTTCTTTTATTTTTCTTCACTAACACCCTTGTTTGTCCGTATGATAAGAATTTTTTCAAAAATATTTTTATTCATTTTATAAGACGTTTTATAGTTTCAGCCCATTGAGAACAAGCTGTAGATCCCCTGGTCCCCGTCAATATGGGCTAAATGAGCACGTTAATTAGTATACTCTCACTGTTCCATTCATAGAGCATAAAGAGAATACTATTACTACAAGCTACATGGTATATTTAGGACCGAAAGTAGTATTTATCATAAATAATAAATTTATTAAATTCAATCATTGAATGATAGGAGTGTTTTTTTAAAAAAATTACAAATTTCTAAATGCTTATTAGGAATGATAAACTTATCAATTTGATTATTGCATTTTACAAATTGGTTAGAAGGTTCTCATATTGGACAGAAGGAAATATTATCTAAAGTCAAACACCTTAAATTTAATAATAAAAGTTATAAATAAGTAAAAGCATTGTGGTATATATGAATAGTGCTTAGCTTATACTCATCCTAGTCAGATTATTTTGATCACGGCTATTTTGAGATGGGGCAAACTCATCCCAAATAGGACCATGACGAGACAATCTTAAGATAGGGACAAGAAAGGGATTGAGACCGGGACGGAATACAGGATTGGGTTGTCCCGTCTCAGGATATTTAAGTTTTTTTTTTAATTACTTCATGTGTTTTATTATTTAATTTATAGATATTAAACCTAAATCTTCTACTCTGCGTTGCGTTCTTATTTGCTCAGCCTCAATCATCTCGTCACAGCTCACGCCTCTATCCTAGCTCCCTCGCTCATCACCAACTCATAGCCTTGCTCTTGGCTTTCGGCTCATTCTCCCTTGTCTAGAGCCGTCAAAACGGGTCAAGCCCGTCGCGCCAGCCTTTTTAAGCCCTTTTAAGTGAAGGGTCGGACTTTTATTTTAGGTGGTTTAAAAGAAAATTGGGCTTAAAAGGGCTAGCCCTATAGGGCTCAAAAATAAAAGGGCCAACCCTTTAGGGCCAAGGGCTAGCCCTTTTAAGCCGATCTTTTTTATTATTATTATTATCAATATATTTACAAAGTTATAGATTAGTCTTTTATGAATAAGTTTAAATTAGAAAAATACTTAGAAGAATTAATATTCAAGCTAGATAATTGAAAAGAATTAGATGTCTTGGACTTGTGGAAGAACAATTAAAATCAATTTTCAATTCTTTCAAGAATAGAATGGTAGTTGATATTCTTAACATTTTAATCACCATAATAGCTAGTAGATCTTCATTTACCATCAATTTACATATCTTAACAAAGTGTAAAACTTTTCTTATTCGAACAAATGTTCAGGCTTTTATTTGTACTTATAACTACTGCATAGTTTTATTTTAGATAAGATAAATGAAGACAAAAACCTTAATATTTTTTATCACTGAAGAAGAGCTCACTTGTAGTAAAGAACAATCAAATATTGCTGATCTTGATGATACTGATGAAGATGAAGATGAAGATAATAATGATGTTGATATTATTAATCTTTAACTACTAGGTTTTTATCTTTTTGTTTTTCATGTTTTGTTAGATTTTGAATTTTTTTTATTTTGAACAATAGTTTATTGGCATTTAATTTTTTTTTATACACCACTAATTTATTTTACTTATATTTATAATTTGAATAAAAAATCTTAGAAGTTTTATTGTTTTATTTTTCATTTTAAAATAATTAAAAAGAATTTAAATTTTAAAAAATAATATAAAAGGGCCGGCCCTTTTAAGCCCTGAGCCCGCATGTCTAAGGGCCGGGCTTTGATAATTAGATAATTTTAAGATATGTGGACTTTAAAGGGCTGGCCCTTTTAGATCCTGACCCTTCAAGGGCTAGCCCTTTAGGGCCGAGCTGTCCCTTATTGACAGCTCTATCCTTGTCCCATAGCTAGAAATATATTGCGGAAGCCTCACTCGTCTCATTTTTATGCTTGCATCGGAATTCCCTCACAAGATTGGATTGAGATAATTGCTTCTTTCTCTATCTTCTTTGGAGCAGCTATTAATTTTTTACATTTGTCCTTTCCCCTTGGGCTCTATACACTCTAGACATCATTTTTTGTTGTTGTTGTTGCATACAATCTGAAGGTTTGTTCTTCTTTTGCATGTAATATTTTCCCTGTAATTCTTCCTTGGTTATTGGTGTAAATGGCTAATGGATCTGTATGTCTTCACCCCTCAAGTTCCTAATTGATTTGGGGTTCAGCATGCTATCGACATGAGTCGATTTGGGTATTTTTTTGCATTGGCTTGAGCTCTTTTTCTTTGTTCTTTTTAAAAAGGTTTGTCCTAGTACGATCTTAGTCTTATTAAGGGCCGGGACACTTTTGGGACGGGACAGGATACAGGATGAAAATGCCATTTTGTGCCCGTGTCGTGAGTACCCCTACCTATAAAGGTTAGGTTTTTCTACACCTAACATGCTACTTTTAAATAATATCATCTCTTGTTTTAAAAATAAGAGGAATTATAAAGTGAATCTTATATTTAGAACCAACTTTCTTTTAATTATATGAGTTTAGTATTATTACATAAAATAAAAATCAACTGACTTATTAATAATATGTTTAACTTAAAATTAAAATAATATAGTGTATATGATGTGAAATTCATAACTTAAGAATATTACACAATTTATAAATTATACATACAATACAAAATTTATGAAATTTTAAATATTAGTATTAACTAACTATAATTTGAGTGGACTAACAATCTAGTTACACCATGCATAAAAACACATAATTCATATCATACATAATTCCTTTTTTCCCCTTTTTAATAAAACCTAAAATCAATATGTATCTAAAAAGATGACTATATCAAAATGCAATTTTAGTTTCCTTGATCAACCTCTCCCTGCTATAAAAGTGGGAGCGGATGATCTGTGATACAAAAAGTTGCTAAGAAAATAATAAGAGTACTTTTAACCAACTCATTAGTATTGGTTAAGGACCCATTTTGAATGATTTATATACAATCTTTTTAATCATGATTTACAAAATATAAGGTAAATATGTGAAAAGAATTTTATCTCCGTTTATATGAATCAAACAATAGCAAATGGGGTATGAACCTCCCAACGAACATGAGAAACCACACTATCAATGTTTGTGCATTAAAAGTCTAATTTCATCCCCTGCATCTTTAAATGGATAACCTCTAGAGGCAAGTTTACAGCTTCTATGCAATCATCAGAGTAACAAAAGACTTTTCCTAATTCCTTTTGAACAGCATAATTTCAAACCTGTTTGAAGTCGAATAACTAGCCAATGTTAACTCCCTACAACACCCAACCATCCCCCTCTAATTTGATGAGCTTTGCAAAGCAACCAATCTTATTTTTCTTTAATTTATATAAGTATTATTTGATAACATTGAAATGTGGGTCAGGTGTTATCGTTTCTAAGATGTCAAAATAGAACACAGATATACTAATAAATATTTACCCTCTCGTCTAGGGTGGAGAGTATCAGAGTGTTGAAATCCCTGTCGACATAGAGACGACCCAGCCTTGTCACTTCATTCATACTCAAACGGCTATCTTCAGCTTTATGGCAAAGTACGTAAGTTGCCCACTTTTTCCTCAGTCACCATCTCTCCCTCTTTTTGCCTTTTCCCCCCTTTCCTCGAAACTCATCAGTATTCTCATTACCTCACAAATCATCACTAAATTTCAACCAAAATCCCATTATTACCAACAAATGCAAACTGACAAAGCTCCAATCAGCGGCAAACGGACCCCACTTTTTCCTCCGGAGAAAATTAGATTCCCCCTTTACTCATCTTTCTCCTTCTCTCTCACACGTTTTTTAGTTCTTTAATTATTGTATTTTTACTAATCTTTCTCCCCCAAAGACAAAAGACGGAAAAAAGAAAAAAAGTTTATATTCCCAAGCTGCTCTCCTTCCTCAATCCTCACACACCATCAATCCTTCGTAGAATAGTCAGCGGAACAGTCTAACCTCAACCTCCTTGTCATTTTTCTTCCTTCTTTATTCTTTAGCTGCTTCTTCCTCTTGGATCCAATCTCTGCTTTGTTCAGTTTCTCATTCTTCTCTCCCATTAAAAAAATTCCTCTTTTTTCGCTCATGGCACAACTTGTAGCTTTTAGTTTATAGTATTCTAGTGCTATAAATAGAAATAGTGAGCTGAACAAGGAAACAGACCTGGTTACAATGGCTATGGGGTTTCTTTCTCTGTTCGTGCTGTTCTTCTTCGTCTCTGTATCAAGTAAGTCCTGCTTTCAGATTTCTTCTCAAAATCGTTAATTTGGCGATCTGCGTTTGTTCGTTTTGGGTTTATGCATGACCCCTTTTGGTTTTGCAGGTGCAGAATTCTCGAGCATTCCAGGGGTCAACTATGGCCAAGTGGGGAACAATTTGCCATCGCCATTGAAGTCGGTGGAGCTCATCAAATCTCTTAAAGCCAAACGCGTCAAAATCTACGACGCAAATCCAGAAATCCTAAAAGCCCTAAGAAACACAAACCATCAAGTCTCAGTCATGGTCCCCAATCAACTCATCGTTAACATCTCCTCCAACCAAACCCTCGCCGACGAATGGATCAAAACCAATGTGCTTCCTTTCTACCCTAAAACCCTCATTCGCTACCTCCTCGTCGGCAACGAGGTCATCAGTAGTGGCCCGCCGGAAGTCTGGGCGGCGCTCGTACCGGCAATCCGACGAATCAAGCATTCTCTCAAATGCTTCGGGATTCACAAGGTCAAGGTCGGAACTCCGTCAGCCATGGACGTGTTGGAATCGTCGTTCCCGCCGTCGAACGGAACTTTTCGGAGTGATATTGCCGATCGGATCATCAGACCAATGTTGCAGTTCTTGGATCGGACCAAGTCGTTCTTTTTCCTCGATGTGTATCCGTATTTCGCGTGGATTTCAGATCCTAAAAACATAAATTTGGATTACACGCTTTTTGAGTCGAAGAACATAACGGTTACGGATCCCGGCACGGGTTTGGTGTACCACAATATGTTCGACCAGATGGTTGACGCTGTGTATTTCGCGATGAAACGACTCGGGTATCCGAATATTCGGATCTTCATCGCCGAAACGGGTTGGCCCAATGGAGGGGACGTTGACCAGATTGGCGCGAATATTCACAACGCTGCAATTTACAATCGAAATTTTGTAAAGAAGGTTACGACTAAACCGCCGGTAGGCACGCCGGCTCGACCAGGTTCCATTCTCCCGTCATTCATCTTCGCTTTGTATAATGAGAACCAGAAACCGGGTCCAGGCACGGAGCGCCACTTCGGGCTGTTGTACCCGAACGGGTCACACGTGTACGAGATTGATCTGTCCGGGAAGACGCCGGAGTCGGAGTACAAGCCGTTGCCGCCGGCGGAGAACAATGAGCCATACAAAGGGAAGATATGGTGTGTGGTAGCTGAGGGAGCCAATAAGACGGCCCTGCCGGCTGCGTTATCGTACGCTTGCTCGCAGGGCAACAAAACCTGCGATGCGATCCAACCCGGAAAGCCGTGTTTCAAACCCGATTCGTTGGTTTCTCATGCCAGTTATGCCTTTAGCTCATACTGGGCCCAGTTCAGGGCATCAGGTGGGACCTGCTTCTTCAACGGCCTTGCCACGCAAACGACGAAGGATCCAGGTGAGTGTCAATTTGAATTAATCATCAATCATTAATCATTAATCATTTTTTTCAAAACAATTATTTTCCTCATTTAGTCAATATTCAATCTTGTATAGAAAATAATAATTTAGTCGGTTATTTATTTATTTTTTAATAAAAATGATTGCACTAACATTTTTTTCCCATTTGAAATTTATTGTGGAAGGTCATGGATCGTGCAAATATCCAAGTGTGACGCTGAAATAGGCAAGTGGGAATATTTTACTTTTTTTTGGGGCAAGTAGGAGTTTCATTACTCAACAATTGAATAATTATTGGTGGAATATTTATGGAAGGAATCATTCAATTCCATTATGATTCATATGGTATGGTCAAATTTCAGATGGGACACCACAAAAAAAAAAAAAAAAGGATTATCCATTTGATATTTTCAAATTTCAGATGGGGACTTAAAGGGGGAAAAAAGAGGCCTTATTTTGTTAGAGATCCGTGATTGACTTATTGTTGATTTATTAGTTTTGGTGAATGTATATTTCTCCTTTGGGTAGCATTATGTTATTAAGTTTTCTTTTCACGTCATTTTTATGTCAATTATTGTTCATGCACAATAATAATAAATCCTTGGCCACAAGTCTATCTTCTTCTATTCCATTTATGATTGAAGTTATTTATTGGCCTCCACTCCCATTTTTTTAACACGCTCCCTTTGCTTCTTATTATAGGCTGCTTCCTATCGTATAAGTGTTCTTTTATCTTTTTCTTTTTTTTTTTGTGTGTCATTTGATAATTTTAAAGAGTATTAAATAATTAGATATTTTATATATATATATATGCACATATTTAATAAGGATAATGAGATAAATAAAGATTATTATAACATTGGGTCTTAGCATAATTGATATGATTAGAATTGAAAATCACTTTAATTTTGATGAAAAGTCAGTACCTTCAACTGATTTATTGGAACGAATGAATTGTTTAAATGACTTGTATTTTGTGATTGAAAATAATATAGAATTGGTTTACTAACAATTATTAATATTATCATTAAGGATTAAAGTCTAATAGAAGGAGTTAGTCCTTCATAACTAAGAAATAACAAATGGGACCTGTCAATAAACTGATTAACATGCTAGTTTAAGAGTTAGTGGGCCAGATTATGGATATATAGAAATTAAACTGATAATAATTAAAATAATTTAATTTAATTAAAATATGCAAAAAAAATTCATATTCTAATTATGAAAAATACCATTAAATTTTTTTATTTCTTTTCTTTTTTTTTAATTCTCTTTCCTTTTCATAATCCATTAAATTAAGATTTAAATTTTTATTTTTAGTAAAACTTTTAGTTCTCTTTCTCCAGGAAAAAAAAAAATTCTCTCGTCATAAAAAAAGAAATGAGAAAATGACCCAACGCCGCGTGTTTGTCTTTCCTTGACATATGGCAGCGACTACTTGCCTAACGGCTATTTGTCACATTTTCCGGCTGGCCCATATACCTTGCTTTCCAGTTTCCATTGTCTTTTAATTTTTTATATATTAATATATCATTATTTCAAAAAAAAAAAAAAACTTGGTCAAAATTCCCTTATTAAAAAATTAATTATATAAAACTAAAGTAGCTATCAATCGAAATCTTTAAATAGATTAAGTAAAAAAAAATCTTTAAATAGGTAGACATTTTTAGCAATTGTAACTTTTTTCGGCTGCATGTAAATATATTTTATTTTGTATATTGCATAGAATTGAAAAAAAGTTGCACTTGAGGTATTATCACTTCTTTTAAGTTTTAACTTATATACCATCTATCTCTTTTATTAATGTTATTTCTTTTTTTCTCCCCTCTCAAACGAAAAAACCAATTAAATGAAAATGCTTTAATTATTCGTGGTTTACGCGAATTAATTATTCTTAACCTATATACATAACTTCACACGACAAATATAGAATTGAGACAGTAAAATTGTATGAACTAAAATAAACAATTAACAATCTATTTTATAAATTTAATATTTTTCATATTTTATTAGACATTTAATTTAACTCTTTAATAATGCATGGTCTTCGGTTCTTTTTAATCAATCAGTCAAAAAAAAGTTTTTTTAGAAAAATTAAAATTAAAAAAATAGAATGAAAGAGATGATTCCACCGATACAATATCTTTTTAGTATTCTTAGACAAAAGGACTACTGGTAATGATAATCAAACTATAATAAATCATTATCTTTTTTTTTTTTTATCTTTGCAAAGGAGAATAAATGCGCAAATTGCTTTGCATTATAGCCTAATGATATAAAAACTTTCTTATAAAGGAGAAGTGGTGGGTTTGATCCCATAAGTTACCTTAAGCTTAGTACCTACCTCTCTTAACCAAAGAAGGATAAAGGTGCATTCAATATTGGGATACTGGATGCAATATAAATAAAAGGGAAAATGATACTGGAGATTTATAGAATACAAAATACAGCAAAAGAGTCCCAAGAAACTTAATATTGAATTTGAAGTCCCAAATGAACCTGAGTATAATTTAATGAAGTGTGAAAAGACCTCTCTGTCCAGGTAAGATGCACCCAACTTGCTCCACAATTGCTCTGTTTCAACTTAAAAATCAACACCCTATTTGCAGAAGGCAAGAGGAAAAAAATACTCCAAATTCATCATGTTTCTTTCTTACTCCCATCTAAAAATTTTGCCTACTCCACTAACATCAATCATTGGTAAAGACCGCTTCTGTTTTTGGTTTAGTGTGTGTTGGTCATCTAATTTAGGGTTTTATTATGAGTGGGTAGGGTGATGATGAGTACTTTTTCTTGGTATATTGGGGGTTGAGGATGAGTTTGCTTTGTTTCAGCATGGTTCAATAGGAACTAATAAAAAAAGATGAAGTTTGATGTAAGTAGAAATCTTTATTGTGAAATATAAGAATATGCTGTCAATATTAACCACAATAGTTGTCAATATAGCTCCTTGACTTGTCAATGATCACTATGTCATGTAGGTGTACATTAATTGGTTTTGTCATGTTTATAACACATAAGTCATGACTTTCTATACCCTTAACTCATTAGCAAAGGTTACAAAAAGAGAAAGAAGAGACAATGAAGAAGGTTGAGCAATCAAACGAGACAAAAGGAGAAAAAGGACAAAAAGAAGCACCATTTGAACATAAACAAATGATAGCAAAATGTTTCTTTTTTTTAAATAGAAGTGATGACATGAATTTTTTTCTTTTTGGTAAATATCATAATATACACAAATAGTTAGTTTGATATTAGATATATATAATTGTATGCTTTATTTTCAATGGGTTATTACGTGTATATAAAGTTATAAATAAAAGTTAGCTATATATTATATTCTGATGCACAATGAGTTATCATTATTTGTACCCTTCATTGTCAAGACATACCTTGTCACTTGTTGCTCTTGGCATTAGTAGTTGTCAATTTATGTGCTGATATAAATTTTTAAAAAAAATGTAATTTCAAGTTACATAATACTCCCTCCGTTCCTTATTATAAGAGACGAATAACCGAATTACGTTGATCAAAAAAGCAGTTAAAATTAGTTAAGAACAATCAATATAATTTTTTTCCAAAAATGCCCTCATTAATAAGGAGAGAGAGCATGAGAGAGAATAATTAAATTATTGAAAGAAAGAGAAGTGAGAGGGAGAGAGAGTGTGAGTTGGAGACAATAAATATGGGTAAAATAGGAAATCAACACAAAAAGTAGAGACAACTTTTAAGTGTCTCTTATATATAGGAACATGGCATAAGCATCAAATGTCTCTTATAATAAGGAACGGAGGGAGTATTATATAGTATCATTAATTCTTCTAAATTACTCCTCCCGTCCTAAATTTAGGACCGGAGAAGTAATATGTTTTGGTTATATTATGACATAGAATTGTTATTAAAAGTCAATTATTATTTATATGAAATTATAAAATCACTTATCATTAGTGACACATTCACCTGTCAATGGTTTTAGTGGGACTTGTTAATGATTACATTATTACTTGTCAATCTACTTGTTGATATAAATTTGAAAAAAATGTGAGTTTAAGTTACATAATCTCCAGAGTAATAAGTGAGTTTCTTTTTTTTATTTTATTGGGCTAGCCTAGGTTATTTTGTTTGCTATTGTTCACAATAAGGATAATCCGATCCTTAAATATTGATGAATTTCCTTTTACAGTGATTATTGTGGTGTTCATGTCTTGTCGTAGTTATATTGTTTATTTTCTTAAAATAAAAAGTAGACCAATTCTTAAAATCACATATATAAACAGGAAAATTACCGAGTTATAATGCTTACTATTTACAAGTCAGAGTGTAGATATTAACAACTGACGCAAGGAATGTTAATTCAAATTTACAATTCTATTATATTTCACTTAAAGTAGAAATATTATATTATCTTATATCACATTATAATGAGTAAGTATTACTATAATTTATATTACTTAAATGACATTTTTTTCAAAACTTATGTAGATTCATATGAACATATAAATTGATAGGCCATAATTATGTCATTGATAAGTTATTATGTCACTATTAACAAATAAATGTGTTGTTAATGACAAGGGATTTCATAATTTATATAAGTGATGATTAACTTTTAATAACGATTTTATATCACATTATAACAAAAAGATGTATTAGTTTAGAGGAATTTGTGATATTATATGATGTTGTATAGTATTATGTAACTTAAAATCACATTTTTTTTAAACTTATATTAGCATATAAATTGACAACTGATAGTGCAACGAGTGAGAAGTGATGAAGGATGTATTGATAATGAAATGTGCGAATAATGACAACTAATTATGCATCAGGATGTAATATATAGCCAACTTTCATTTACAATTTCATATAGATGTAATTACACTAATTTCACAACCCATTGAAAATAAAACATACAAGTGCATGTATCAAATATCAAACTAACAATTTGTGTATACCATGACATTTACCAAAAAAAAAATCCGTCATTACTTCTATCTACAAAACAAAATTCTTTTTCCATCATTTGTATAGGTTCAAAATGGCTTTTCTTTTTGCCTTTTTTCTTCTTTTGCCTCATGTGATTGCCGGTCCTTTTTCATTGCCTCTTCTTCCTCCTTTTTTAACCTCTACCAATGAGTTAAGGGCATAGAAGGTCATGGTTTATGTAAAAAATGAGAAAAAACCAGTTAGTGTACACCTACAAGACATAATGATCATTAACAAATCAACGAGTTATATTGACAACCATTACAGCCTATATTGACAACATATTCTCCTATGTCACAGCAAGGATTTCTACCTATACCAAGTTTCATCTTTTTCATCAATTCCTGTTGAATCATGCCGAAATAGAGCAAGCTCCTCAACCCACTCACAATATCCCCATAAATAGAGCTTCCATCATCACCTTACCCACTCATAATAAAACCCTAACTTAGATGACCAGCACACACTAAACCAAAAATACAAGTGGTTTTTGCCAATGGTTGACGTCATTAAAGTGGGCGAGATTTTCAGATGGGAGTGAAGAAAAAACATGATGAAGTTTGGTTTTTTTTTCCCCTCTTGCCTTTTGTAAATCAGGTTTTGATTTTCATATTAAAACAGAGCAACTTTGTAGCATCTTTGGGTGCAAAAGAGGCCTTTTCACACTTCATCAAATTACACTCAGGTCCTTTTGAGACTTTAGATTCATTACTAAAGTTTTTTGAGATCCTTTTGCAGTATTTTGTGCTTTATGGGATCTCAGTGTCATTTTTTCTAAATAAAATTAGGGTATTGGATGTATTTAAAAAATAAGATCTCATTTACCCTTCAAAAAATGATAAATGTAATCCTATTTTGGGTACAAAAACTAAAAATCTCAGTTGAATTGACCGAACCAAATGAACAAGCCAACCCAAAAGTCTCGTTAAGGTGGCCGGGGAGGCGGGGGGGCGGGAACAAGTCTAGTTTTGTTTAAATTATTTTCCAAGCGCTTAACTAGATTGACCGCAACTAAAAGGAAGTTTTGAGATTGCTATGGGTTTTTTATTGTCTAATGAATGTTGAAAAATGAAAAATACTCTTATATATGAGATAGGGGTGTTTGGCATCCTTAAAACACAATTAAAAAAATGTTTTTGCACAAATTGATGTAAAACTTCTCTTGTATATACTGTAAAATTATTTTTTAAAAGTTAACCCAAATACCCCATAATATAAAATTAGGTAACATGATAAGTTAATAAGACTTTAATAAAAATTTATTAAGATTGATGAATTATTAAAAGCTGGCTGTCATCTAGATGCTTAGTTTTGTTTTTTTTCCCCCCGGTAATATAGATGCTTAGTATTTTCATTTATGCTTCATCTAACCCAAGCTTTTTACCTTGCGTTTATTAACATTTATTCATGAATCACTCAAGTGCAGTAACTACGTTCTTTTTCTATATTCCTTAATCATTATAACGTTATAATATTAACGTGTAACCTCCTGTGCCTAATATAAAAAATAATTGGGTTAAGGTTAGTTTAAATATAATGGTCCAAAAAAAAGTTTAGTTTAAATATCAGAATTAAATTTATTTTACCTCCCATACTTATTACTCCTTTCGCTTTTTTTTTTATTTTTTATAAGCAATCACTATCATCCCCTTCTTGTCCCCAAATATAAGCAACATTTGCAAGTGATAAAATAAATTACTTATTTTAATATTCAATATATCTATTGTCTCATTTCCCAAACTATCATCTTTCTCTGTCACATATTCTCTCTCTTCTCCATAAATAAGGGTATTTTGGAGAAAAAACTTCCAATTTTTACCTATTTATTATCTTTAACCAACTTTTTAATTTATGTAATGGAGTCCTATGTTGCTTATGACAAGGGATGGAGGGAGTATTTTTTAAAAAAAAAACTATTCTCATTAATTATACATGTGAGTTTGCATAAGTAGTTTAAAGACAAATGATTTAAGAGGTTGTTTTGAAAAAAATAATACATATTTTTTATAATTAATTTTCTTAATCTATCCAAATTAATTAAGAATTGGATGTGATACTTCTCAAGAAATATCGAGCTTGTTTGTTTTTGTTCTTTGTTTTCTTATTCTCAAAACAATTTTATAAAATTGTTTTTAAGAACAAGTTTTGGAAAATAAAAATTTGTTTGGAAAATAATTTTTAAAAAATCACATTTGAAAAAAGATAAAAAATTATACTTTGACAAGTGGTAGTTATTACTGATAGTGATAAATAGTAAGTAGTAGAGGAGAAGAGAAGAAGATTTCTCTAATTTTTCAAAACAAAAAAACTAAAAAACATGTAAAAGTTGTTTTAGTTTTTCAGTTTTTAAAAACATTTGTTTTTGCGTGGCCTAAGGCTTCGTTGAATATTGCAGAAGGGATCAGCTTTTAGTCGTCTCCCCCCAATTTTGCTATTAGTTTTCTTTTGTCTGATTTAGCACAGTAGTTTCTTTTCTTGCTTTGTAGGCCGGAAAAAAAAAACACATGTTTTTTTTAAAAATAATAAACTAAAAACAAATTGCCAAATAAGTTTTTTTGTTTTTCTGTTTTTAAAAACAAAAAATTGTTTTCAAAACAAGAAACCAAACAAGCCCATCACATCTAAGTGTGGTGGTGCACAAAGATTGTGAAACTCACCACTCACGAGTCATAAGTTTACGATAAGAATTTCAGATTGTGAATTCCTAAAAATTCACCCTAATCAATAAATACTTATTTAAAGTATATGATTAAATAATTAAAATACAAAAAAATGACAACAATTTGGTTTTAATATAATTCAAGTTCAAGCTTCTTCCCATCTCGGTCTTTTATCTTCTTCTTGAGTTCCGACTCTCACTCACTAATGAAGAAGATACGACTATACAACTTCAAAATGGGGCAATTTCAAAATGGGTGGGCAGCATCCATATTGGACCTTAAGCCATAGATGAATTTTGACCCAGGTGGAACCGCAATGCATTTGACTGCAGCAAGCAACCATAAAATATTGAGGCAACATAAACTGGGGCAAGCATGAAATGTCTAATCTTAGTTTTTGCCCAATTCTCTCTCGCGCTACATCAGATAACGTAGCAACAAACAAACGTAACAACAAATCACCCAGATAGACCAGAAATGAATTTTACTAAAGGAGTGTTTGTGTAGAAACCAAATACCAAATCATGATTTTAAAAGTAATTACACGATATACTAAATAAATATATTAGAAGAGTTTTATCTCAATTTATATAAAAATACTTTTTAAAAATGTTTTTTAATTTAGCCGAACACTCCATAAAAAGGAGGAAGTTTGGTTAGTGGGGGAAAAAATGAATGTTGGTATTTTAAGTTTTGGGCTCATCAACTTTCGATATCAAGTTTTTAGTATTGTACTACCTACCTCTGATTTTTAACTAATTTGGGAAAAAAAAGTTAAATAAATTATTTTTAAAGTATTATTTTCTCGGTCCTTAATATATGATCTAATTTGAGAGTTGATGTTGGTTTTATATGTAGGATGTATTTCACATATTTATTAGTTTTTTTCTCAAATTAACTCTGTTAATATTTCCTTAACAATAATTAAGTGGGGGAGGAAGGAAGGGACTTAAGAAAGATGATTAAGTTGTTTTAAAAAAAAATCATATGAACTAATTTAAGTAATATTCTTAATCTACTTAAATTAATTAATTTGATCTTACATTAAGAACCAAAGAAACATATTTATTGTTTTTTTTTTTCAAATTAATTTGCTCGAATTAGTAATTTTAGATAGATGACGTAACATATATTATAATTAAGTAGTTTTTTAGCTTCTTTAATTTTCTCGGATTAATCAACTAGATCTTATATTAAAACCGAAGTAGTGTGGGTCTATCACTACAAAAAAAATAGTGTTTTGTAGCGGTTATTTTGCAACAGTTCCAAATAACCGCTACTAATATGCAACAGTTTGACAGTAAAGATAGCATTAGTAGCGGTTTTTTGTGCATCAATAGAGGTTTTCTTAAAACCACAACAAAATTATGGCGCATAAGCTTTGCACCACGTGGCGGGAAGCAAAATTTTGCAGTAGTTTAAGGAAAAAAAGAAACAATACTAAAAATGTAATGTATTTGCAACGGTTTTCTTAGAATCGCTGCAAAGTTCAAAAACGTTTGTAGCGGTTCTGACAAATTGCTGCAAATGTAATAGGTTGGGAGTGATTTTCTTAAAACTATTGCAAATGAAAAAAGCATTTGGGTTAATCAAAATATTTTTTAATAAAATATTACATTTATAGCGGTTTTGAAAAGAACAACTGCAAATGCAAATAATTTGCAGTAGTTTTTTGAACCGCTACCTAAACCGCTGCTAACGTCACGTGCTTATTATAAATACCTCTTCCGCTACTTCCCAGTTGTTCTTTCCTTTTCTCATTCTTCTTCCCCGTTTTTCCTCTCTTCATTCCTCCCTCTCTATTGCTTCATTGGTTTATTAGAGGTAAAAAAAAATTATTATTTAATTTTGTTTCTTGTTTACATTATAATCAATGAACAAAAAACCGGACCGGATCGGCCGGTTCAAACCGGAAACCGGTGAACCGGTCAGTTGTCCGGTCTGGTTTAACAACAAAACCGAAAGAAAATCTAACCGGAAAGAACCGGTGCAAACCGGTTACAACCGGCCACAACCGGCCAACCCGCTGGTTTTGATGGTTTAGCCAGGTTGTTTGAAAGAAGAAGAAGAAGAATCTGAGATTGTTTCCCGCACACAAACAAAAAAAATTGACCGAAGAAGAAGAAAAACAGAAATAAAAAAATGACTGTTTTCTTCAGTTCCTCTGGTTCTGCATGTTCGTTCTGTAAATAAAAATAAAATTTATTCTCACCCTTCTGGTTCTGCGACTACATCTGAACGGAGGTAAGGAAGGATGAAGGTATGAAAACGAAATAAAGAAGAGGGGAACGTCTGAACGAAGAACGAAGAACGAAGAAGAAAGAAATACTGAAATGGAGAGAAGAAGGAGAGTAAGAGAGAAAGCTATAAGAGCACGTGAATGCCTGATCCATCACATACAAGGTGTGAAAAGACTGAATGATGAAAGGAAATGATAAAAAATGTGAAGTGGTTCAACCGGAGAAGCAGATCTTGAGAAATGTGAAAACTTAAATTGAAAGTTGAATAAAAAATTAGATTTCCACGCGGTCCAAGTTTCCCACGCAAAACCATCGTACAGGAATAGATGGATTTGACTAATGAGTACTTCTACCATATTATTTACTATATATATATAATTTCTTAAATATATCTTTTATTTTATATATTTTTCTTCATATCTTTATTTTAATTTCTATTTAAAATAGTTAATATATAATTTAAAACATAGCATTTTAATTATTACCGGTTTGATTACGAGTTGATCCCGATCTAACCCATTAACCCTTAACCCAGTATCTTGACCGGTTTAATTACCGGTCCGGTTTTTTGTTCCTTGATTATAATGCTTATATATTCTTCTAATTTTTTTTTTAAATCTCTCTTATGGATTTTTACTACAAGACAAATATTCATCTTTCTATCTTTTGAAAATTTATTACTCAATTATAGAGATTTAAAAATTATTTCTCACATATCTAAATAATTTTTTATGGAAAACATATTTAAATAAATAAATCATAATATGGAATTACATATATTAGTAACAAAATGGATAAATAACAAATTATAATTTGACAATACATATTTCTAAAAAAAATATCTGCGTTTACAGTTATTTTGACAACTACTGCAAACTCTGAACGAAAAACGCTGCGACCGCCAAATTTTCAAATTTTTGTTGAAAATTCTGGCAGCATATAAAATTAAGTACTTTACTGTCACCTCTGACTAAAATTTGTAGCGGTTTCTGATATGCGTTTGTAGTGGTTTCTGACAACCACTGAAAAATTTTGTAGCAGGTTTGGCCATATTTGCAGCAGTTTTTTATAACCGTTACAAAGTATTTTTTCCATACCCATTTTAGTAGCAGTTCGAAAAACCACTACAAATGCATTAGTAGCGGTTAAAATTGTTGCAAATGCACAAAAATAACCGCTACAAAATACTACTTTTTTTTTTGTAGTGTATATATGCTCCATCCGATCCTATTTATAAGCTTCACCCTAAAGGTTGTGGTCCCTTTTATAAACTTTAATTTGGTATTTATCTTAAAATTTAATACATTTTTTCGAATTTTTCTCTTAATTACTTATTCTATCTCCTTGCTATAGTCTCTTTTATTGTATTTTTTCTTATATTTTTTTTATCTTTTTTCTCATTTATTATAAGAGTATATTTAAAAACAAGCAGCTCTATCTCACTCCTAATACAACTATTTATAGGCAATTCAGGAAAATCTAAGAACCACAAAAGAAAATAGAAACAAAATGTCAAAAGTTGACCACACACATGCAAGCCACCTTGAATACCACTGTAGCCCTGAAAATCCCAAAGTATATAGAGACAACAACTGCAAGAGAACCTCAGAAACTTAAGAGGAATCAAACTTCAGCCTTGCAACGTCACGTACTAAGAAGCCATATCAAAGATAACACCCGGAACCGACAACAAATCGAACTAACCCTATGTTTAGCATGAGAGATATAGAGGGTGGGAAAAATTTTAGTAAGTTTCACTTTAAAAAAAAATTAGAGAAATGAGATTATAAAATTTTAATAAAAAATTTTTAATTACACTTATTCAAATTTTTAAACGCGCCCTCCTTTCCAATTTCAATTAAAAAAACATAAATCGGATAGTTTAAAATTTTCTCTCCCCTCCACTTCATTTTTCCCATACAAAATATAAATAAAATACATTATATCAATTATAAAGCAATTTTTCATTATTAATTGATGATTAGGTTTTCTGGTAATCATGCAACATTTATTTTGGAAACTTGAATATATATGTATATATGTATGTGTGTACATACGTGTCTGGAAAGAAGAAAGTCCCATCTTTATCTTGAAAGAAGCAATTATAAAGCACACTCCTTTCTTTCCATTCAATTATATATACATATTTGTAGTTCATTATTGAAACATGCTTTTTCTCATGGATTAAGGATATTATGGCCGGAAGTCTACTAGTTATTTTATCAAGTTTTTTTAACATTACAAATTGCGGTTCCTTAGGGCTAAAGAACAGTAAGGATTGTAGCTAGTTAAAAAAAAAGATGGATAAAAATAAAACATAACAATTGCAAAGCAAGACTACATTTTATTGATGGACTCTTATTTTAGAATATAAAAAGAGATAAGAAGAAAGAAGTGGGTCTTATCCTATTTAGCACCGAGTTGAACAAAGGCAGAGCCAACTTCACTCCTCCATCATAGAGTACTTTAGGCGACACTAGAAACACTAAAAAGAAACTTATTTTGTTGATGTTTATTACTACCTCCAGGCCTGTTTGTAAAAAAAAGTTATAGTTAAAGCTTAACTATTACTTATTTCTAATAAATAGGCTCAGGAGGGAGTATTTATTTATCTTTCTCCATCTCATTTGGCCTTAAACACATCATGCTGAAACACTATTTGAGGGGAGATCCACACGCAACAAGTCAAGGGCTTCGCCATTTCTGATGTTTTTGGTCCATCGAGACTCTATGTAACGTTCGAAATTGAAAGGCATGAAGAGAGGTGGGTGGTCACTGTCCACAAACTCTTTTGCAACTTCAACATCTCCATGCCTTGGTGCTTGCAAACTTGTCACTATTGAAATTCTAGTCCGTCCTTCCTTGCATTGCACACGATGAATCACATCTGGAAACCTTCCATTGCTCCACACCTACATCATTCATTAAAAAGAGACAATCATTTTCTAATCAAATCTACAACATACCGAAGAATGTCAATAAGGTAATTGTCTTGTGGCCTAGTGGCATGTAATCCATCCTTCATGGCGAAAGGTCACTGGTTCAATATGATCCTCACCTTAAGTACTTATTTGCCTTTCGTAATTCAAAGAGAAGCACTTTGATAAAAACTTATATGTCACAAACATGAAGTGTCATGCATTTAAAGAGAGAGAAAGAGAACAGAGATCAAAGGCATGAAAAGAGGAAATATACGGATGTTAAATGAAGAGGGAGTTAAATTTACATGAGCAACATCCCCAAGATTAATAACAAAGGTTCCAGATAAGGGAGGGACTGGAACAAAGGAACCAGAGGGAGGGTGCAAGACTTCAAGACCATCCACAAGGTCATCATCCTGAACAACTGAGAGAAACCCCGGATCAGTGTGCTCATGGATTCCTACGTGCCCTACAGTCTCAGGGGTAAAACTGTATTTGTTCATCTTGCAATTGCATCGCCAGTCTTGAAAATCCATGGCTTCTGATAACCCCACAACACACTCCTTTATCTTTCTGGCTATATCTACCGCTAGTTCCTGAACTGCTTCCCCATATGCCCTGATTATCTTCCTGCATGCATGCATTCCACCGTCATAGAATTCAAAATGAAGATTATTTATCAACTTTATATGCAGTAATATCTACATCTATATACTAGTATATACTAACTTATCATGAGGGGAGGCATCCAGTTGAGAGCAAAAGTTATCGATGTCAAGAGAGGATCCAAAGTCATGGAAACCCATATTTTCAAAGACTGGATGTAAAGGAAAATAGGTATAGCCACTTCCAATAACAGTATCAACGTTGCGCTTTTTGATCTCTCTTGGACGTTCATACAAACACGTTACCACCTTCTTCATCTCCTCCATTAAGTTCTTGGGTAAGCTATGGTTCATCACTCTGAAACATCCCCATTCATCGCATGCCTCTCTTAGCTTCTTGTACTCCTCTTCATCTGGAAACTTTTGCATGTCGATAATTGGGATGCTCAAGATCACGCTTCCACTCACGTTCTCCATTTCTCTAGCTTATAAGGAAGAATAATGGTCAAGGTGTACTTGTGGTTGGTTGAGACATGAGATATCTTTCTTATTTATAGTTGAATACTTCTGTAAAACTTTTAAGAGATTTTGACAGATGGTGCCAATGAAATGATTCAATGTACATCATTAATGATTCAATATACTGGAACTTAAATATGATGTGCCTTTCGGCTTCAATTAATTAAAGGGTTTTGGTTACTATATGTGTGGTTACTATGAGATTTCCATAGATAAGATAGATACATGCTTTTGTAAATTTTTTAAGAGATGTTGACAGATGGTGCCCAATAAAATGATTCAGTGTATGTCATTAATTCAGTATATATTTAAATTTAAAATACTATTAAAAGATGAAATGAACCTTCCAAGGCTAAAAATAAAAGTGTAATGGATCTTCCTAGAGTAGCCAAGACCATGAAAATGACACGTATATTGTCAGTTTTAGAAATTCAAAACAGCATTCAGTTATATTTGTCAAATTATATCATTATTAGCTCAGTGTACCTCACACAGTGAAATAAAACTGATTGTTGTTATATACCATTATTAACTCCAAGAACTTTATTTGTCGAGTACTCCTCTAATCTTATTTATAAGTCACTTCCAATATATTTCACATAGACAAAAAAAAAATTTAAACTTCATTAACTCTTATTTACAAATCAATAACTTTTTAATATTATCCCTATTTAATATATATTATATCTCATATAAACAAAGTCAACATAATAATAAATAAAAGGTAAAATTGTTCATCCATATAAAAAATTTCTCTCAATGCCTTATAAATAAGACCAGAAAATATATTCTCTCTCTGTCGTATAAATAAAATTAGAGGAGTATATCGCATCATTTAATAAGCTTTAAGAAAAATTTGGAAATGTAATAAATATTTGCATATGCATTGATTCTATTTTTTTGAATAGATATACAGATGGACTAACAAGTAACAACCATTATCCTTATGGTTAAAAAAATAAGCATCAAATCTTTAAAAGGTCTTGGCTTTTTTCATAAGCTAAAATTTAGATTTGTGTAATTATTTAACGCATTTTTTTCATTTTACCTCTAATTTATTATATGTCTCTCTCATCTCTTTTTTTCCACTTATTATTTCCATTATTTTTTCCCACTTATTCTCTCTTTTATTTATACCTCTCCATAAATAAAAATATTATCTTAGAAAATAAGTGACTTTTTTTATATATTTATTGTTTTTTATTAAGTTTAACTAACTTTCTGAATTTTATAATTTAATTTATATTTTGAATCAGAAGTAGTATTTTGTAGACCAATTGTTATTAATTTGCTTAAAAAGCAAACTTCTTCTTAATATATGTGCTGTTTGCCCCCTAAACCCCATTGGAATACTTAAAAGCTCATGCAATATATTATATAAATTCAACAGTAAGTCTAGAAATTCCTAATTCAATTTAAAGTTTGACTACATATATATTATTCAGTTGATATTTTCCAACTATTCAATATTCTAAAAATTCGAATAAATAACATAAGTTTTTTTTTTGGAGTGAAATAACAGAAGGTTCTTTAATATATGTGCATGACGACAAAAGGGAACAAGAGAAGGCACTAAAATACGCTGAAAGTTAATACTTCTCCGGTCCTTAATGTAGCATATAATTGTTGAGTTGTTTTTGATCCTAAATGTAAGACTTATTTATCATATTTAACATTTTTTTCTAAATTATCTATATTGATACTCCCTCAATGATAATCAAGTAAGAAAGGGAGGGATATTAAGAAAGATAATTATGACATTTTACCAAAAAAAACATGTCATACTTTAATCAATTCAAATTAATTAAATATATCTTACATCAAGGACTAGAGAAGCATTACTCTTTCAATTCCATAAAAAAACACTAATCATGAAGAAATCAAAGTTAATACTAATTGCCAGATTATCCCCTACACTAGTTGCTAGGTTCCTTTAAACTCCAACTCCACCTTACCATTTGTTTATCCTGATAATCTATCCCCACACTTCATCCTTACCTTACCTTTTCATTACCCCTTCTTAGCTATAATTACAACAAACACAATGACTACAAATTGGAACCAGAGGTGGACCCCATAGACTTTTTTTTTTTGGCAAAATAGGTGGACATATACGAAAAGTTAAGAAAATTATAACTTTTGATCCGTGTTTTTTTCCCCTTTAATTATAAACTTAGGTCTTAAGCTATAACTCAAAACAATTCAATTATTATAGTTTCTTGGGTTGATACAACTCAGTCCTTGTAATTTATTAAGGCCTAAATTGTTTCTAAGTAAAGAAACTATAATATATGTTTTTAGCAAGAGCTAAATCGATAATTGAGAGATTTCAAAAATTTAAAGCTATATTTTTCTTTAATTTTATTCTCCCACTTAATAGTCAAAGACTAATCCTTCTTTAGGTGAAAACTAAACGCCATACCCCATGTGTTGCACGGTTGGCTCATCAATGGAGAGCAACATTAAGATGGGACATTTGATATGGAGTTGGAAAAAGAAATTAGACCAGTTCTATATTAATTTTTTAAAAAATAATTCTCCCTCATTTACTAAAATTTATTTAAAAAATATATTTTTATCATTTATTGGTCAGAATAAATTGTGCAAACTCACAAAGTATATTGAAATATATTTTACTATGATAAGAAAGCTGAATGCATAACTTCGGGGGGGGGGGAATCTTACAACATAAAGAAATAATTATTAATATGAAATATCGTTTGGCGTGCATTTCCCCCCCTAAATGGACCGAATTTAGTATGTGTGTGAAGTGCGGGCGTGTGGATCCTTCCCTATAAGGAAAGGGGTTTAAAATTGTCAAAATTGAAATAAATAAATAAACATTGGTATGAATTTGATATGCATATGTTATGAAAAAATTGATACATATATAGCGAAGAGGCCATTATATCGAGGTTGTAAAGAGGCCCTTAGCCTCATATCACCACAGGAAAAAAAAACAGCTTATTACTAACGAAATTAGCAACAAAAAATTATTTTATTGCCAATTTCTGACAAATTACTAATAGAAATTATGTCACTCATCTGTCAAAAAATCCGTCAGTAAATATCTAATACGGAATTTTTTTCGTTAAAAATTTCTGTCACTAATTTTAATTACAAAATTTTTAGCAACAAGATTAATGATGAAAAATTTTTGTCACTGAATTGATGCTTCCAATATGGTTAGAATGAAAAATTGAAAGCAAAATTTTCGCCCTAAAACTAGGGGTGTTCAATTTGTTTCGTCTCAATCCCGATGAGTTCAGGATGGGACCAAAAAAATTTTAGGACGGGACAAGTATGGGACAAGATAGGACAATAACAAAAAATTTTATCTTTAGAAGCCCAATGAAAAATAAGCATTATAATATAAAAAAATTTATACAAAAAATTGTACTATTTTTTTTTTAAAAAAAGGGAAACAGGATGGGACACGGGACAAAAATCTTGTCCTATCCTTGTTCACCGGGACGGGTCTATCTCTGTCCTGTCCTATCCTGTCCTATGAACACCCCTACCTAAAACCTATATGTTTCAACCAAGACTTGTTCATAAGGAAAGAGTTGGATTTTGTCAAATTTGATCTTAGAAATGAATTTTATATACAAAATTATAGGAGAATAATATGTGAAATTAATTTTCAAAAGATTGAATTGAAAGTCCAAAGGTTTGAGGTTAATATATGTTAAAGAGAGCAAAGTACGAATGTGTCTTTTACCACGGCTCTCATAACTGAATGGTATGATTTGTTAATATAATTAGGGTTGTGTGATATCAAGGACAATGAAAGGGAAAGGTTAATCAAGCAATTTCAAAAGGTGGTTACAAAGGGAGCAAGAGAAAGAATGTGACAACTTAAATATAGCAAAATTTTTCCTACTCTTATATACTTGGTATTTGCCTGTATGTATGACATGTTTGTTGTGTTTATATGACTTTATGAACTCATGGTATGTGATAATACTTGAAGTATGCCATACACCTATGTGATTTATAAATAATGCATGATAGTTTCCAAACATATTGTTATGTTATGAAAATGTTAGGTTTACAAGCATGTTATGAATGCTAAGTTATGCCATATATGTTTAGGTAGTAATTGTTTGCTATTGAGATTTCTTCCAATCTCACTTTTCCTTAACCAGCAATAATAAGTGTTATTTGCAAGGATGAAGAATGCATGATAAGGATCAAAAGAAATAAGAGAGGAATTGGAGAAACATGTTTACGTATTGTAATGTAATATTTCTTCTTTATGTTGATGTATTCATGAATATGCCTGTGATGAATGATGAGAATGGCATGTAAGATTGAGCATGATAATGTATGAGAATGATTTATGAAATGTTGGACTGGTTACATTTATGTAAAGAAATATTTATTACATGTCAATTCAAAGTAACAGGGTGAATATTCCAATATAAAGTGATGAATTTGAGGTAGAGTAAGGGAAAAGCAAATGAATAAATCTGCTAATAATGTTCTGTGAGTAATAAGAACACATTCTGAACTTTAAAATAAGTGGTAGATCACCTAAAATGGATAAGTCTCCTAAAAGATACAAGTTTTCAAAAACCAAACAAAAAAACTATAAAGTACTATTTTGATAATATGAATAGTATAATTTCATAGTTTTTTTCATTAAATGATCAAGTAAATAACTCAATAAGTATTTTTTCTGTAGAGAACTAAAAAAGCTTTAAATGAAGAATTGAATCTCCTTAATAAGATTTTTTTATAATTAGTTATGAATTTTCATAATTCGACTAAAAATCTGAAATTACCACATAAATAGTAACCCGATAATTAAAATGCAAGATTTTAATGTACGGGCTTAATCCATGATTTTTCTGAATCGTAACACTTTCAAATGCATACTCAAGAGGGTGAAATGATAGATGTTTCATGTGCAAGTTATTTTTAAATTCTGTATTATTTTATTCACACCCAATGTTGCACCCTCTTTAGCATCAATCAATCTAATAGTTATGATTTGTCACAGATAAACAAAAAATCTAAAAGCACAAAATGAATAACAAACCAAGAATAAAAATGCAAATTTTTGTTTCTAAACTTTCATTAACGATTTTCTTGAACCGTAGTGCTGTCAAATATGCACTAAATGTGTATAAATGTTAGACATAACATATACTAATGACATTGATTTCTCTTACAATTTTGAGGCGCTCTGAAGCACGTAGGTTATCTTTTAGTAATATAGTTGTGAAATATTTTGGAATTTTCTTTTTTGTTTTTCTAAAGATACATTGGTGCTATACCATGAACTTTGCTAGGCAATGCTAGTAAAATACTTAACCGAATCTATATTGAACATTGTAGGATATGTTATGTGACATATATCATTATAATGTTGAAAGAATCTATTATTTCATTTGTCACAAAAATGATGCAGAAAATGTTTATTACTATTACCATTATAAATAAAATATTATTATCTATGACAGTTTCAAATGTAAAACCAACATATACAATGAAGTTGCTTGCTTGACGTTACCAAATGAAAACAGCATACAACAGGAAATTCTACGTCAATTTTGAATCATGACATAAAATCACATGATTACTAGGTCTTTGTCATCTAAATCTCTTAGATAATTAATAATATAAATAGACTTATAAACCCATTGGTCATGCTTTCTAATCCTGAGCGGGCAAGATATAAGACAAATGCCAAATAGGGTAGTTAAGATGAATTTACCTATGTAGTTATTCTAAAGTCATTTAAATTTATGTAACACCTTAACAAAATTCACATCGTAATAATAAACTTCACATTTTCTTCCGTAGTTTTTCATTAACTATTGACCTTTATTCAATTAGTATATTCTAGATTCACAATTAATTTTTTTTTTTTTTGAATTTGTTGGTAATACCGAATTCATAAATTTGCATACAAAATTGTTGGATTTTCCATAAATAATTGCAAGAAATGTATGATTATATCTCTTAAGCATGCTTGAAAAACAATATATATATATATATATATATATATATATAACCTGTCTCTCATAACAAGTCCATACTTAGTCATAGGCCTTGATTATAAATACTTATAGGCACAAATGGAAAGAATCAGAAAAGTTGTTAAATATTTCACAAAAATGTCGTTATCCCAAGCTTGTGCTCTTCTTCTCACACTATTAATCCTTGCTTCTCAATGTAATGCCCTAAATGCAATCCTAGATATAGATTTTAGTCCTAGAAGGCCTATTCCTAAACATTTTCTTGGTGTATTTTTTGAGTTGAATGTGACGATGCTGTGCAATACTTAAGGTTTTGTGTGTTTATGTATCATGCATATGGTTGGCCGTTTGTTTTGCAGGAGATTAATCATGCGAGTCTGGAGGGCTGTGGGAAAAACTTGGAAATAATGGAGGTGATCATGCAAAAATTTACCTTTATTATCTAAGTTGCTTTTTTTCCCCCCCAAATACTGTAATAGGATAACTAATCTCGAATTTATATTAATCTGTTATGGTTTTGAAGCTGGGGGTATGATGGTTCCATCAAGTATTTTTCTATGGATAATTATTGGAAATGAATCAACTATACAAGTCACTACTGAACTTGCTTCTAGCTTTCCTCGCAATAAGGTCGTCATGAAATTGCATGTTCTTTGTCATTCTATCAACAAATGCCCTCAAGGAGTTGGTCTCTCTAACCCTGGGTTTTGGCATATGGTATGGATATAAATTTTTAACTCTTGCATGTATACTACTGATGATTGCACTATTTTCAATCTAAATTTATGAACATTATTCCTTTAGAATATTGAGCAAGGGAAGAAATACAAAGTGGTCTTCTTTGTTAATTCATCAAGATCAATCAATTTGAAGGTTTCGTTTATAAGAGCAAACGGACAAGAATTGGCTTCCACTAATATTAGGTCACTAATTATGGATCATTTCCCCAAAACATTTACTATTTTTCTTATATTTAATATTGTGTAAGTAAGTAGTTAAATATTAAAACTATAATGGATAATTTATACATGTAGGGCTTCCACAAAATATGTTTCAAAGTGAAGGAGGATGAAAACTATTCTAGAAGCCCAAGCATCAGACTTCAATTCCAGCCTTCAGATTACGACAACTCAAAAGGGAGTGATTTGGATAGACCAAATCTCAGCTATGCCCATGGATACTTTCAAGGTCTGTATTTGAAATGATAATTATTTTAAACCATATGAAAAGGGTTTTCACTTAAGAAATGATCTCTTAGAGGAGGAAAGGTATTCCTCGCCTTTGTGAGCCGTACCTGGATGGAGTGGGGCTTAGTTTCTTTTTTCCCCTATCTTAATCTTAAGCAATCCTCAAGAAATCTTGGTTCTTTATGCTCCCTTCTTTTACTTACAACTACTAGGATTATATATTTCTATTTTATATTAGGGACATGAATTTCAAAAGAACCTTTATCAAATGGCAGCGGACTTGAAACCAAATTTTTTTCAATTCCCAGGTATGCATAGATCGTATAGCATATACTAATAGGAATCTTGAAAATAATTATTCATTGATCTCCTAACAATGTAGTGATCCATTTATCAATTGTTTCAGGTGGTACTTATGTTGAAGGAAATCATTTGAACAATGCATATAGGTGGAAGGATACCATTGGACCTTCGGAGAAAAGACCAAGTCATTTTAATGATATATGGGGCTATTGGATTAATGATGGTTTTGGTTTTTTGGAATTTCTCCAAGTATGTGCTTTTCAATTACTTTTCACATAATTGAATTGATTTTTTTGTATGCGCATATTAGTATTTCTTACGCTTCATCATATTTGAATAGCTTGTAGAAGACCTCGGTACATTACCAGTATGGGTATTTAATGCCAGTATTAGCCGTCATGAAGAAATCAATACAACTAACATATGGCCTTTTGTACTAGTATACTTTAGCATTGACAAATTCTCAAGATATCTTTAAATTAACCCTTATTCTTTTTCTTGTTGGATTAATCTTGTTTTATATCAATGTTTGCAGGAAGCTCTCGATGCGGTTGAGTTTGCAAAAAGTCCTCTCACATCAAAGTAGGGCAAGATAAGAACCTCTTTGGGACACCTTGAACCCTTTGATCTATAATATGTTGCTATTGGGAATGAGGACTGTGGGATGCATAACTACCTAGGAAATTACTTAAAGTTTTATAATGCCATAAAACATTACTATTCAGATATTAAAATCATATCAAATTGTGATGCCACTACTTCTCCCTTAGATAAGCTAGCAGACATTTTTGATTTCCATGTCTATACAAGTTCAAGGGGCATCTTCTCAATGTATAACAAATTTGATTCTTTGAATCGTTTTGGTCCAGAAGCTTTCATAAGTGAGTATGCTGTTTGGTAAGGAGATGCCGGGTTTGGAACCCTCTTGGTTGCCTTACATGAAGCTGTATTCCTTATGGGATTAGAAAAGAATAGGTCTATGATTCTCTTAATTACTAAGTTTTTACGATTTTTCTTCTTTTTTATTATTACTGGTATAATTTCAACTGATATCATCTATCCCCTAACTACACAGTGACATACACCTTTTATTAGAACTCTACATACATACTTTATAGTAATCTAATTATTTTGACTAAAATCACCATTGTTATTAAAAAGGTTTGTCTTTGTATTTAAGGTCCACATCTTAGGAGTGCATGTCTTGGAACCCATGGGTCCACCAGACAAATTGAAAGGCTTCCAAGCGCTAGGTCAAGTGCAACCCAGAATAATGGTGAGCCAAAATTTGTAATCAGCCTAATATTTGATTTAATATGCTATTCTATCTTTGGCCCCTATATTCGTTGACTATATAATACTAAAATCTTATATAAAACTTATTGTGCAAAATTTCGCCCTCACTATCTATTTATGCTGTTAGATTATGCAATCTGTGCTCATCTAGGTGATCAAACCTTGGTGTACTCACATTGTCATGCACTCATGTGGTACAATGAGCAACTATGTAAAGACAGGAACGAGGCTATTCTCCAATTTGGTACGTGTTTCCTCCAAGGAAAAGTCAAACTTCCGTCACTTCTAAAATGTTCCCCTCTATTGAGATCTTATTTGGATGGAACACACCTATATAGTAAGAACTTTTGTTCCAATATTCGTTCTTATAGCATGATGTTCCCGTTCACATCTATGGGAGGCAGAATAGATAGAAACATCAATGATGGACAAGGTGCATATGTTTACAGAATGAGTGGTCAAAATATTCATCTAATTGGAAGCATCTTACCAGTTAATGGAGTGGCTCCTAAATTCGCGCAATTGTATATATATGACACTGCGAATGAAATTTCCAACAAAGTAGTAGCAGTGATGTACCATACAAAAAGAATTGTGTATCTATTATTATGTAGCAGTGATGGATATATTATGCTTGAAATTCAACTAAAGTAATGACTTAAGGCATAAATGTGATCTTTCACTAACTATTTTGTGGTGATTCAATGTTTTATGCAATATAAAAGACCATCAATTCATACCAGTACATCGCACAGGAATTGTACTAGTTATTAGCAAATGACAACATATTCTTTAAAAATATTTCATGATAGATATTTCTATGATCTAAATAATAAGTAACTACTTTTTTGATCTTATTTATAAGTCATCTAACATTTATAAAGACTAAAAAAGATCTTAAAGTTTATCAACTCATTTAAAATTCAAGAAATTTTTAATTTTATCTCTATTTATTATACATTATACCTCGTGTAAACAAAGTCAACACAGTAATAAATGAATGGTGAAACTATACATCTATGCAAAAATTTTCTCTTAAAACCAAAAAATGTCTTCTCTCTTTGCTCTATAAATAAAATCAGAGGAGTATTATTTTTAGACTAAAGTATATTTTTAGTCCTTTAAGTATACAGGAAGTTTCATTTTACTCCTTAAAGTGGATTTTTAGTCCTTAAAATTTAACACCGTTAACGTTACTAATGTAAAATGCTGACTAAGCAAAGTTAAATAGTGATTGTTGTAAAATGCCTCGCTTTCCTAAATAATCCCCAGGACATTGTTGCTGATTGTCGGGGGATTTTTTAACTGTCTTGGGGGATTGAAGGAGACGAGATTGAGACTGTGGTCGTGGCGGGTAACAGTGGATAATGGACTTGGACTTTGTATGCATATGAAAAATGGCATCGCATTGTAAGCTTTTGATTGGAGTCATTGAAGACTTTGAAGCAAGCAAATCTATGAATGTTAAGGAAGCTTCTTTTTTCTTCATACAACCAGGGAGAATTAATAATGGACCGCAATATCAACGTTAAGGATGTTTTCCTTGGAGTCGATAGTTTATATATAAAGAAGGAGATTAGATCATGAGATGAAATGGTTTCTCAACATCTAGAATTAACAAGGTTGTAATTTTACGGGATTGAATTTTAAATTATTTCTCAATATATAACTCATGAATTAAAATCAACAGCCAGTGCGTTGGGAGATTCATGGAGGAAGAAGGGCATTGGTAATAGGAGAAGGGTTTTGATGGGGAAGGGAGAACAGATGAAACAAATGGATCAGATTAAAAATTAGGGGTTTTTTTATATTAGTATTATTATTTTGATCTTGTTTCATCAGCAATACAGCTCCCGCGCATCGGAAGGATGTGGATACAGGGGTGAACACTGATGTGGCATAAAAATAGTTTGGAACTTAAAAATAAGGCTCAAGTATACTTTTAATTTAGTTAAAATATACATTTGGTCCTTTAACATTATGTAAGATTTTAATTTGGTCTCTTAACTTTAAAAAATATATTTTTAGTCCTTTAACTCCAAAATTATTAATCTTAAATGATTTTTTTGTAACAATCATAGTTGTTTTGAATATTAAACTTAATATGTTACCATTTATTAATATTTTATCAATATTCAAAAGCTCAATATCATCAATTTTTGTTAACAGTTTTAGGGTTAGAGGACGAAAAGTTTATTTTTTAAAGTTAAGGAACCAAAATAAAATATTGTGTAAAGTTAAAGGACTAAAAATATATTTTAGCCTTTTAGTTTTTTATGTGTACATGAAGTTTCATTTTAGCCCTTTAAGTCTATAAAAGCACAATTTTAGTCCTTAAAATTTGGGAAAAACAGAAATAAAGAGCCCTAAATATGTAAAATTGTGATTTGGGACTCTCAATTTGAAAAATAGCAGATAAAGATCTGGTCCCATATCGCAAATATGAAATTTTAGTAAAATGTCTGAAATGCCCCTCAACTAAATGACAAGTTGACTATGGGAAATGACAAGTTCACTTTAGCGAATGACAACTTCAGTAGATCAAATCACAACTTGATTGAGGATATGCCAAATGACAAGTTGACTATGGGAAATGACAAGTTCACTTTAGCGAATGACAACTTTAGTAGACCAAATCACAATTTGACTGAGGGTTATTTTAAACATTTCAGCAAAATTTTATATTTGCAATCTAGAACCGGATCTTTGTCCGTTATTTTTCAAATTAAGGGTCCTAAATTGTAATTTTACATATTTAAGAATCTTTATTTGTAATTTTTCCTAAACAAGTTTAATACTATTAGCGGAATATGTTGACTAAGAAAAGTTAAGCAATGTCTGCGTAATACTGAATTGGAACCAGATCCCCCTCAGCGGCACTTTTTCTTAGTATCTCTCAGAAGCTCAAAATCCTATCCGCCCAAATGATCGAATATCTCATAATGCGCCACATCATTAGACTATCATGAGATGCATCTGAACCGTTTGTTTCAATTAAACCGCAGCCGTTCATTTTCAGATCCCTTAAAACATTTTTAGACCCCTCAGATGCGAGTAGAGCAACGGCCTTTTGCAACTTTGTGGCTGAACATGGCGGGAATAAAAAAAACTGCAGCTTTTTGATGAAAAAACTCTTCTTTTTTCAAAAAAAGAGGACATCCTTTGCAACTGAGCTTACATTTTATTGCTAGAATATATAACTTCTTTGTTTTAAGATGTTCTTCATTTCATGCATAATTTCTGTGTGCATTTTGCTTTTAGTTCGTCATTCAAATACAGAAGACGGAGAAGAAGAAAGAAAGAAAAAGGATTTAATTATATTTATTTTCAAATTATAAATTATTTCCAAGTGACTTTGTCTTCATTGCTAAGGTAAAAGGGTCCTTGAAAATCCCTTTATCAAATTAAATTTAAAATTTTCTAAGTTGTGAAAAACGTTGTTTGGTGGTGGAACTCACTTTCAATTGAAGGGGAGATCAAAGGAACATATAAATCAATGACTGTATTGAACATATAGAACGGATCAGGTTCTGAGAGTACTCTCATCAAAGCTTTCCTCTACCAATGATGGCTGGTGAAAGTATCAATCTCAAAGGAACACAATCCTATAATAGCTTTTTTGTGCATTTCTCCCTCTGGAAGCTCTCACCCAATGGGATAATTAAATTTTGAAAAAAAAAAACAACTTAATTCCTCCCCTTCGTTTTCCTTCACTAAGTAGCAGAAGGCTATCATTACCTTTAAGCAGCCCAACTACCCGCTACATGCTTGGCCGTTTCAATAGAAGATCAGCCGTGCAAAGATAACTAAGCTTGATGGCCTCCTCCATTTGTTCTGCTGAAACCGTGTCGTAATCTTGGAGCTTCATTCATTCTCACCATTCACCAGTCCTCTAACCCAAAATAACCAAAGTTCCTTCTTTTTCATCATGATAATCATCCCCAACAGGTTTCTTAACGGTCATTAGCTCAAACAGCATAATCCCAAAACAGTACACATAAGTTTCTGTGTGGGGGAGTTCTGTTCAGGTTGGGAAAACTCAAGTGGAACATAATCAGGCAAGCATCAACATGTTTGAAAGCTTTAAGGCACTCTGATTCAGAAAAAAGAAGCTCCACTACAAACCCAGAAACTACATTAGGTGGTAGAGCAGTTGATGCTTAGAATATTATACAATCATCGTTACTCATCATCCGATTCAATTTCTCATAAAAATCGCTCCAATACAATCACCTCAATATAAAATCGCCCCCACTACAATCACCATTGTTTTTATTTTCTCCATCCACAACAGTGTTCATTGACGATAAGCACTCGCTTTTCAATTGCGGACTGCATTCTTTAATGGATAAGAATTTAGCCGAAAGAAGGAATTAAATGGACGGTCGTGATTACAACAAAGCGGATGATTGAGAGACAGTTTTTGACAACCACATGATGTGTCCCCTTTTAAACGCTTAGATAAATTTAATGAATAGGATTTATAGATTCTAAGAAATACTGAGAAAACTGATACTGAGAGAAACAGCACAAGACCGAATTACTGATGTTTATTAGAGCAGGGATATTGCCCAAACGAAATTAATGGGTACAATAAATAGCAACAAGTACATATTAAAGCCACGCACCTCAAAAAGCTGCCGGCCTTCTTCCACATTCACACTCTGCCATTAATGACCCCATTGTCCTCTGTCTTCTAATCACACTATGCCCCAACCCACCAAACCCTTTCTGCACAGGTTTTTAACTTTCACATCAGCCCTTATGTTTAAATGTAGCCCCCTACAGCAACCTGCCCTCTGCCCCTGTCACTGTAAGCCAATAACTTAAACACATTGATCAATCTGATATGTCGAAGGGAGAGAAAGTAATAAAGCTTCTGGGTGCATGGACGAGTTCCTTTGTGCACTATGAGTTTCTTAAGGAGACTTTGGGATTCAAGAGCCTGCTTCGCCTTTAGTCTAATCCTATTTATAAGAAAATCTCAGTTCTGATTCATAGAGATAAGCCTGTATACTAATCTCTCATTATTGTTGAGTACGTCAACAAAAAAAAAAAACCTAAAAGGTCAATAGCACTCACCAAAAGAAAGGATTTGAAAAAATTACTCTTTTGATATACAGTACATTTAAAATTTAAAACAAGTACTAGAAATAACAAGAGAATTGAAAAAAAATAGAGAGCTGCAGAAAAAGGAGATGGCATAGAAGCAATGATACGAACGGAGGAGGGAAGTCTTCGTGGAGTAAAAGGGATAGAGAGACGAATAGGTTCAAGGCTGTCAGGATTTCACTCATGATGTGGCAGTATCTTCTTACTCGCCTTCACAAATAGTATCTCACTTCCGTCATAATTGTACCGGCTCTGATACCACTGACAGAGATTTCAAGAATTGATACTGTGATACCACTGAGGTGCTGTTATCAACTCCCCTCTAGCTTTCAACTTGAAAACAAAACAGAGAGCTGCAGAGAAAGGAGATGGCACAGAAGCAGTAATAAAGAAGCTGAGGCTCCAATCTTCTCTTCGTAGCATCCCATATCCCACAGTCCCACAAAAGTCGTCTGCTCCAGACCTTCAAATTCATTCTTCTCTCAACCCTCCCCTTCAAACTCATTCTTATATTAACGTCTCACCCTCGGCCCTGCTTTCTTTCCTTAAAGTTTCACCCTCAAACTTGTCCTCCGTCTTGGTAGGCATATGGCCAGGCCCACCTCAGCAATGGCAGTTGGCACCACCGTCTCTCTCCGGTGACTAAATTTGTGCTTACCCGGTCCTCCCTCCCTCTACGTCACTTCGTTCTTCTTGTCTATTTTTGAGTTTGCCTTCATTCTTCTTGTCGACTCTTGAGTTTGTCTCCATTCTTCAATATTCTTAATTTCATAGCATTTTTTTTGGTTTATATGTGCGTGGATTCTTGGATATTTGTCTGTCCAACCAAAAAATTATTTATTTATTTATTTGGTAAACTTTACCAATGGTATCACAGTTAGATCAATATAGATTTATTGGTTATCGTTTAATTTGTATATAATTTCACTTTAGATTAATGTGATAAAATTTTTTTACATGTTATGTTAAAATTCAAGTTATGAAGCCTGTCTTAGTTTTGAAATCGGCCAACTGAAACGTGCTATTAAACCTTGAATATAAAATATATATAAATATGTTAATATCATTTAATGCTTGATATAATCTGGAATATGTCTAAAGATAATCATGATTTTTTTGTAGGCTTTTATTCAACATGGATGATGAAGAGAATTATTGGATAGAATTTGAACAATTCAATACCACTGAGGTGCTGCTATCAACTCCCCTCTAGCTCCCAACTTGAAAACAAAACAGAGAGCTGCAGAGAAAGGAGATGGCACAGAAGCAGTAATAAAGAAGCTGAGGCTACAATCTTCTCTTCGTAGCATCCCATATCCCACAGTCCCACAAAAGTCGTCTGCTCCAGACCTTCAAATTCATTCTTCTCTCAACCCTCCCCTTCAAACTCATTCTTATCTTAACGTCTCACCCTCAGCCATGCTTTCTTCCCTCAACGTTTCACCCTCAAACTTGTCCTCAGTCTTAGTAGGCAGATAGGGGTTTAGAAGAGATAGATCTGTTTCCTGAATTCTAGCATTTCCAGGAAGACGATCAATTTCAATAAGATTTTCTATTCTTTTAGACAGATTTCTACGAACGGAGGAGGGAAGTCTTCGTGGAGTAAAAGGGATAGAGAGACGAATAGGTTCAAGGCTGTCGGGATTTCACTCATGATGTGGCAGTATCTTCTTACTCGCCTTCACAAATAGTATCTCACTTCCGTCATAATTGTACCGGCTCTGATACCACTGACAGAGATTTCAAGAATTGATACTGTGATACCACTGAGGTGCTGTTATCAACTCCCCTCTAGCTTTCAACTTGAAAACAAAACAGAGAGCTGCAGAGAAAGGAGATGGCACAGAAGCAGTAATAAAGAAGCTGAGGCTCCAATCTTCTCTTCGTAGCATCCCATATCCCACAGTCCCACAAAAGTCGTCTGCTCCAGACCTTCAAATTCATTCTTCTCTCAACCCTCCCCTTCAAACTCATTCTTATATTAACGTCTCACCCTCGGCCCTGCTTTCTTTCCTTAAAGTTTCACCCTCAAACTTGTCCTCCGTCTTGGTAGGCATATGGCCAGGCCCACCTCAGCAATGGCAGTTGGCACCACCGTCTCTCTCCGGTGACTAAATTTGTGCTTACCCGGTCCTCCCTCCCTCTACGTCACTTCGTTCTTCTTGTCTATTTTTGAGTTTGCCTTCATTCTTCTTGTCGACTCTTGAGTTTGTCTCCATTCTTCAATATTCTTAATTTCATAGCATTTTTTTTGGTTTATATGTGCGTGGATTCTTGGATATTTGTCTGTCCAACCAAAAAATTATTTATTTATTTATTTGGTAAACTTTACCAATGGTATCACAGTTAGATCAATATAGATTTATTGGTTATCGTTTAATTTGTATATAATTTCACTTTAGATTAATGTGATAAAATTTTTTTACATGTTATGTTAAAATTCAAGTTATGAAGCCTGTCTTAGTTTTGAAATCGGCCAACTGAAACGTGCTATTAAACCTTGAATATAAAATATATATAAATATGTTAATATCATTTAATGCTTGATATAATCTGGAATATGTCTAAAGATAATCATGATTTTTTTGTAGGCTTTTATTCAACATGGATGATGAAGAGAATTATTGGATAGAATTTGAACAATTCAATACCACTGAGGTGCTGCTATCAACTCCCCTCTAGCTCCCAACTTGAAAACAAAACAGAGAGCTGCAGAGAAAGGAGATGGCACAGAAGCAGTAATAAAGAAGCTGAGGCTACAATCTTCTCTTCGTAGCATCCCATATCCCACAGTCCCACAAAAGTCGTCTGCTCCAGACCTTCAAATTCATTCTTCTCTCAACCCTCCCCTTCAAACTCATTCTTATCTTAACGTCTCACCCTCAGCCATGCTTTCTTCCCTCAACGTTTCACCCTCAAACTTGTCCTCAGTCTTAGTAGGCAGATAGGGGTTTAGAAGAGATAGATCTGTTTCCTGAATTCTAGCATTTCCAGGAAGACGATCAATTTCAATAAGATTTTCTATTCTTTTAGACAGATTTCTACGAACGGAGGAGGGAAGTCTTCGTGGAGTAAAAGGGATAGAGAGACGAATAGGTTCAAGGCTGTCGGGATTTCACTCATGATGTGGCAGTATCTTCTTACTCGCCTTCACAAATAGTATCTCACTTCCGTCATAATTGTACCGGCTCTGATACCACTGACAGAGATTTCAAGAATTGATACTGTGATACCACTGAGGTGCTGTTATCAACTCCCCTCTAGCTTTCAACTTGAAAACAAAACAGAGAGCTGCAGAGAAAGGAGATGGCACAGAAGCAGTAATAAAGAAGCTGAGGCTCCAATCTTCTCTTCGTAGCATCCCATATCCCACAGTCCCACAAAAGTCGTCTGCTCCAGACCTTCAAATTCATTCTTCTCTCAACCCTCCCCTTCAAACTCATTCTTATATTAACGTCTCACCCTCGGCCCTGCTTTCTTTCCTTAAAGTTTCACCCTCAAACTTGTCCTCCGTCTTGGTAGGCATATGGCCAGGCCCACCTCAGCAATGGCAGTTGGCACCACCGTCTCTCTCCGGTGACTAAATTTGTGCTTACCCGGTCCTCCCTCCCTCTACGTCACTTCGTTCTTCTTGTCTATTTTTGAGTTTGCCTTCATTCTTCTTGTCGACTCTTGAGTTTGTCTCCATTCTTCAATATTCTTAATTTCATAGCATTTTTTTTGGTTTATATGTGCGTGGATTCTTGGATATTTGTCTGTCCAACCAAAAAATTATTTATTTATTTATTTGGTAAACTTTACCAATGGTATCACAGTTAGATCAATATAGATTTATTGGTTATCGTTTAATTTGTATATAATTTCACTTTAGATTAATGTGATAAAATTTTTTTACATGTTATGTTAAAATTCAAGTTATGAAGCCTGTCTTAGTTTTGAAATCGGCCAACTGAAACGTGCTATTAAACCTTGAATATAAAATATATATAAATATGTTAATATCATTTAATGCTTGATATAATCTGGAATATGTCTAAAGATAATCATGATTTTTTTGTAGGCTTTTATTCAACATGGATGATGAAGAGAATTATTGGATAGAATTTGAACAATTCAATACCACTGAGGTGCTGCTATCAACTCCCCTCTAGCTCCCAACTTGAAAACAAAACAGAGAGCTGCAGAGAAAGGAGATGGCACAGAAGCAGTAATAAAGAAGCTGAGGCTACAATCTTCTCTTCGTAGCATCCCATATCCCACAGTCCCACAAAAGTCGTCTGCTCCAGACCTTCAAATTCATTCTTCTCTCAACCCTCCCCTTCAAACTCATTCTTATCTTAACGTCTCACCCTCAGCCATGCTTTCTTCCCTCAACGTTTCACCCTCAAACTTGTCCTCAGTCTTAGTAGGCAGATAGGGGTTTAGAAGAGATAGATCTGTTTCCTGAATTCTAGCATTTCCAGGAAGACGATCAATTTCAATAAGATTTTCTATTCTTTTAGACAGATTTCTACGAACGGAGGAGGGAAGTCTTCGTGGAGTAAAAGGGATAGAGAGACGAATAGGTTCAAGGCTGTCGGGATTTCACTCATGATGTGGCAGTATCTTCTTACTCGCCTTCACAAATAGTATCTCACTTCCGTCATAATTGTACCGGCTCTGATACCACTGACAGAGATTTCAAGAATTGATACTGTGATACCACTGAGGTGCTGTTATCAACTCCCCTCTAGCTTTCAACTTGAAAACAAAACAGAGAGCTGCAGAGAAAGGAGATGGCACAGAAGCAGTAATAAAGAAGCTGAGGCTCCAATCTTCTCTTCGTAGCATCCCATATCCCACAGTCCCACAAAAGTCGTCTGCTCCAGACCTTCAAATTCATTCTTCTCTCAACCCTCCCCTTCAAACTCATTCTTATATTAACGTCTCACCCTCGGCCCTGCTTTCTTTCCTTAAAGTTTCACCCTCAAACTTGTCCTCCGTCTTGGTAGGCATATGGCCAGGCCCACCTCAGCAATGGCAGTTGGCACCACCGTCTCTCTCCGGTGACTAAATTTGTGCTTACCCGGTCCTCCCTCCCTCTACGTCACTTCGTTCTTCTTGTCTATTTTTGAGTTTGCCTTCATTCTTCTTGTCGACTCTTGAGTTTGTCTCCATTCTTCAATATTCTTAATTTCATAGCATTTTTTTTGGTTTATATGTGCGTGGATTCTTGGATATTTGTCTGTCCAACCAAAAAATTATTTATTTATTTATTTGGTAAACTTTACCAATGGTATCACAGTTAGATCAATATAGATTTATTGGTTATCGTTTAATTTGTATATAATTTCACTTTAGATTAATGTGATAAAATTTTTTTACATGTTATGTTAAAATTCAAGTTATGAAGCCTGTCTTAGTTTTGAAATCGGCCAACTGAAACGTGCTATTAAACCTTGAATATAAAATATATATAAATATGTTAATATCATTTAATGCTTGATATAATCTGGAATATGTCTAAAGATAATCATGATTTTTTTGTAGGCTTTTATTCAACATGGATGATGAAGAGAATTATTGGATAGAATTTGAACAATTCAATACCACTGAGGTGCTGCTATCAACTCCCCTCTAGCTCCCAACTTGAAAACAAAACAGAGAGCTGCAGAGAAAGGAGATGGCACAGAAGCAGTAATAAAGAAGCTGAGGCTACAATCTTCTCTTCGTAACATCCCATATCCCACAGTCCCACAAAAGTCGTCTGCTCCAGACCTTCAAATTCATTCTTCTCTCAACCCTCCCCTTCAAACTCATTCTTATCTTAACGTCTCACCCTCAGCCATGCTTTCTTCCCTCAACGTTTCACCCTCAAACTTGTCCTCAGTCTTAGTAGGCAGATAGGGGTTTAGAAGAGATAGATATGTTTCCTGAATTCTAGCATTTCCAGGAAGACGATCAATTTCAATAAGATTTTCTATTCTTTTAGATAGATTTCTACGAACGGAGGAGGGAAGTCTTCGTGGAGTAAAAGGGATAGAGAGACGAATAGGTTCAAGGCTGTCGGGATTTCACTCATGATGTGGCAGTATCTTCTTACTCGCCTTCACAAATAGTATCTCACTTCCGTCATAATTGTACCGGCTCTGATACCACTGACAGAGATTTCAAGAATTGATACTGTGATACCACTGAGGTGCTGTTATCAACTCCCCTCTAGCTTTCAACTTGAAAACAAAACAGAGAGCTGCAGAGAAAGGAGATGGCACAGAAGCAGTAATAAAGAAGCTGAGGCTGCAATCTTCTCTTCGTAGCATCCCATATCCCACAGTCCCAGAAAAGTCGTCTGCTCCAGACCTTCAAATTCATTCTTCTCTCAACCCTCCCCTTCAAACTCATTCTTATCTTAACGTCTCACCCTCGGCCCTGCTTTCTTTTTTAATTTAGGATGCATATTCTTTTCTTGCATCATGAAGAAACATCCATTGGATTGGCAGCAACATAGAGACGTTTAGACAATATTCGAAAAGGTGTAATGGCCCATGAAGGTAATCTCCCTGAACATCTAGATTTACAACATTAAATTCTTTCCATGGTTGAGCACATTGTGTCAAAGAGGTATGTAGTTTTTTTTATATCATTTAATTTTTTATTTATAAATTTATTAAATAAATTTTTTATTTTTGTCTAAGCTTTTGGTGATTGAAAAAGTATATTTATAATTTTTAGATATACATAAACGAAGTAAAGGCACATCCGCTGTTTTGGAATGTCAAAAAGGAAGAAGTCATTTATTCAAGAAACCAGCGACTTCTTAGAACGGTTTGCACAGACCAAACATGATTTCAACAAGAAGATCTTAGATATTATGGGTGGAGATTGGCATTACCACCGCGTCTGGCCTACACACAAAACACCAAGGGAGAATTGTGAGGATAACGCTACGCAACTTGTTTGTTTAATGAGGAATTTATCTGAGCATTATGCTCAACGGTGATCAAATCTTAAAGTATAGATTTTACTCCTCCGATCCTTAATATAAGACTCTTATACTAGTGTGTATAATGGTCTTATATGTAAGACTAAAGGAATAGATTTTTTTTAGAATTAATTAATAATATATGTTAATGTGTGTGTACATATTCATATCTAATATTTCTAAAAAGGTTTTATATTTAAGACCGGAAGAGTATCATTTTACCTGGGTGATTTTTTAGGTAATATATAGATCAGTGGATAAGCTTATAGAATATTTTCTCGGGTGTTATCCAAAGCTGTTAAGAGAACTCTATGAAGTGATGGGGCAGCATCACAAAGGGCACGCAAATTTGAAGCCTTATTACTCTTTATATGAAAATATTTTAGATTTTGCCATGTTATAATATTAAATGTTTTGGTCGTAATAGAATAACTAATAATGAGTTGAAGGTTATCAACACAGAATGCCAAAGCATGATGAGTCGAAACTGGTTAGTAGATTCGGTTCTTTGTGGACGAGAAAAGAGAATGCTAAAGCACACTATCTAGCTACAAGCGGCCTGAATGGGAATCGATGCTCATCACGTTGAAGAACACCATAAATTTATTATATTTTAACCGTCTATATCTAATTTAAACAGTCTAGATTTAAAATCTTTAATTAATTATTTTTAAATAAAGAAACTATTTTTTTGAAAAAAATAATAGTTAAGAGATCATCACTATTTTAGATTTTATACATATTAAAATAATTATTTTGAATAGATAAAAATAAGAAAGAAATCAAATCTGGACCATCTAAATGAGATATGAATGATTCAGATTTGATGAGTTTATAGTGCATCAAAACTGGTTCCGTCTGAATGTTGGTCCACTTTTCACTTGGCGCCTCCTGCCGGGTATTCAGTAGCGCAATCTTTCATTTCTTTTGTCATAATTAAAGCTCATGATACTTAAATGTTATCTAGTGACATTGCCCATTCAAACGTTGTTTAATGAGTTGAAGTGAGCACATGGCTACTGGAAAAGGATCCCTAACCTTTTTCCCCCCTTTTTTTTTTATTAGATCCTTTAATTTTACACTGCTAAGTTAGTATTTTTTAAAAAATAAGGTTAGTGACTAGTAAAATTCTCCGTTAGAGTGCTGTAGGACATTCTGACAGAAGCATCTGAATATCCTTCACCAAAACTCAACGTCCCTGGTCACCCAAAAAAAAAAAACCAATGTCTCAAGCCACCTCCTTCCCCTGCTCATGTCCCCAACTCAAAAGTAAACCTCAATGTATGTGTATTAAGGCCACAACATCTGCAAAATTTCAAAGGGTAGACCTTCTAGATTGCAAATTGGTTCCTGTCTGCTGGATTTCCTTGATAACCCTCACCTTCACCCTCTTGTCTCTTTTCTCACATTGTACAGAGCAAAAATTGAAGGAGTAGGCCATTCCTTGTCTTTCATCAGTGTAAGAAAGAAGGGGATGAGTGGACACTACAATTTGTGAAAAAATAAAATTGGGAGAGTCTATCGGTGGCTTGCAGTTGGGTACACTAACAAGCTTTGGAAGCAGTAAAAAAACCTTTTTTTTTAATTCATACGTATAGCTAAGAACAAGTTGTTCTGTCCACCTCTGTTTTTAATATCCAAAAATAGAGGCAAACAGAGTAACATTCCACTGCTGAAGGTAAGTAGCAAAAGATCAACGTGTTGCAATCATTTTTCTTATAGCATAGATTTGTCAAATTGACATCACAACATGTGTGTTAATTAATTTATCTCCAAAGAATTTGTAGGGTCACATATCATCTCCCACGAGTAGTTTAATCAAAGAGGCACTAAGGAAAAGGATGAAGGGGATAAGAAGGGACGGGGGAAGTGTAGTGGGTACTGGGTAGGGAAACCCAAAAGAAAAAAAAAATTGGAAAAGTAGAAGAACGCAAGAGAGTAAGGGTAGAGGATATTGGGCGCTTCACTCAGAGCAAAGCCATGATGGAGCAAGCTTCTCACTTCATGAGCCACCACTTCAACAAGCCACGACGGAGTCAGACAATAGGAGGAGCGATCTTTTGCTTTCTTTTCTGTTCGCATGGCCCTTACTCTTTACCTGCTAGCCTCTTCTGTTCTCTCTAGCTGTGCTTTTCCTTTTTCTGCTTTGTAAATGTTACAAACCAATAAATACGGTTTTTAATATAAAACTAGAAATTTGTTCACGTGCAATGCACGGGTAAACATATTTGATTAAATTTAAAATTCTAATAAATTGTATTATCTACTGCAGCTTAATATTACCTTTTATAGGAGTAGTATTTTTTTATTTATTTAAATAGAACTTGAATTAAAGATGCCAAATTTAAGAGGAATAGATAAAAAATTTAAAACTAATTATTTATTTCTCTATTTAAGTATGCAATTGACGTACTATTTAATTATGATGCTCCACATTTAATGCAATATATTCATATCTCAATTAAAATATTATTCAAATTTAAAATTTATTATTAATTTCTTCATTTGAGCCTCCAATCGAAATTTCATTTATTTATAATATTTCCTATTTAATTTAATATATTCAAATTTCAATTAATATGTTATTTAAATATCATTAATTGAATATATTTGAATCCAATAATGTCATACCCGACCCATTTTCAAATGAATCGGGTATTACAAGTTTTCAAGAATATAATGATTTAATTAATCAATTTAAAAAATTAAGAAAATTATTAAATTAATTTAAAATATTTATATTTATCATTTTTCTTCCAACTAATTTGCCTAACTTGTAAATTGATATATAATCTAATATACACTGAAGTACTTTTGAGAGATCATGTAACATATGTTATAATTAAATAATTTAATATCTTTCTTAATCATTTCAAATTAATCACAAGGTCTTATATTAAAGAGAGCAGGTAATATGTTATTTGTCAATATGTTATTTGTCAATATCGATCTGCTAATAAAAGAAAAAAAGTAAAAGCATCTCTATCAAATCTTTGTCGGATTTTTTTTCTTCCTTGCGAAGTTTCAAACCCATCAAAGCTTCATGTGAAGAAAAGAAAAGTCCATTTATGCTTGTCTTCTAATTTTTTTATAAGACGTAAATAATCAAATTTTGTTGCTTCAGAAATAAGTTAATTTAACTTAAAAGTTAAAAATAATAAATAGGTGGAAAATATAACTTTTTAAATATGACTTTATCTATAAAAAGGTAAGTGAGAAAAAGAAATAATGAATAAAAAATGAAAGAGAGTATTTGAAAATACTTAGGCCCCTATACCACTTATTTTAGGCAATGAAATCTATAATGTTACTTATTTATTTATTAAAAGTACATTAATAGCTAACATAGTGACGTTGATCATAAGTATTTTCAATATTTTTAGGTAATAAGATCTCTAATATGATATTTTTCAGCAATTTACCTTTGAACTTATTTATTTTTTGTTGCTTGTTGTTTTTACTTGTTTTGAATTTTTTAATTTAAAATCTTAAAATTATATGTATATTTGTCACAATAAAAAAATTTTATTTCTGAATTTTGCCAAACATACTGTATTCATAATTTATAAATCTATAACCTGTTTGGGTAGGGAAAGAGAGCCAAAACGGCTAAAATGCCTATTACGGTCTTTTAAGGTATAAATTTATTTAAAAAATTTTTACTTAGGAGCATTGGGTTTTTGAAATTTTTTGGGACCATCAAATAAGGCCTCATTTTTTTCCTGTTATTTTCAAATGTTAGCTATCTGAAATGAAATTTTATATATCCATATTTCCTTAAAAAAGATTTTAACGTTGTACCGTTATGCTCTTGATATCTACACAAAAAAGTAAAGATGTAAACAAAAAAATATAAAAATACTGTAGGAGAGTAAGAAGGGGAACCAATTTCGGTGCTCATCACTTTGATGAGCATTATAAGCTCATGAGATTTGAATATCCATACCTCTTTTAGGTAGTCCAGATTTGATTTTTTTTATTTTTATTTATTTAAAATAATTATTTTAATACGTTGAGAATCTAAAATAGGAATAATCTCTTAACTACCATTCTTTCCAAAAATAGTTTTTTCTATTTAAAAATAATTAATTAAAGATTTTAAATCTGGATCGTTCAAATTAAATATGAACTGTCCAGATCTGATAAATTTATAGTGCTCATCAAATTGATGAGCATCGAAACGGGTTCAGTTTCCAAGAGAAGGAGGGGAGAAGACCAACCTCTTTTTGCTTTTCAGCTTTACCCCTTTCGTCCCTTTTTTCTTTAAATATTTGTTATAATTTATCAGGTTAAGTTTCAATAATTTAACTTTATTTATATAACATTATAATAATGATTTTATAAAATATTAAGCATCAATTGTTAAAATTTTAATTTAATAGCAGTGAAAGGAAAAGAAAATAAAAAAGAAAAACTCCCCAAAAAAATGATTGTTAAATTTTAAAATTCCAAATCAGTATTGATTACTACATTCGTAAAGAAAATAACTACACTCAAAAAGCAAATAATAACACAATTTTGTAGTAATTTCTGATTTGGAATTTTAAAATTCAACCATAATTTTGTTTGAATTTTCCTAAATTAAAGAGAGAAAAAAAAAGAAGGTTCTTTTTCTGAGAAGGAGCAATAGCAAATGGACTCGTCCTTGAAAAAAGATGATGACGACTTGCTCATGGAGCAAAAGTGGCACTGATGCCATATCAATAGCAGAACCGTAGATAGATAGATATTGTATCTATGAGCACAAACAGCTGGTATAACGAAAGCCGTAAAAATATGAATTGGTGTGAGAAGAATGGATGAAACTACCTCTTCTTTTATTAAAAGGCAGTGAGGTGGAAATCATCAGAGTCCTAATAGAAGAGACTTCGGTGGGCCAAGTATGGGGTAAAAACTATTTTTCTCACTTGGTTTGCTTGCATGCATCGAGCTAATATTTTACAGTAACTGATGCACGGAGACTATATTCATGGAGTGGAATACCAGCAATCCATTCCTTAGCTGCAGCTCAGAATAAATTATGAAGATAGATATTTGGGAATTTTTCTTCTCTCTTACAAAGAAATCTGGAGAGATTGAGCATCAACGTGCACACAACCATAAGTTGATATTAAAACAAGTATAAGAGAGCATAGTAAGCAACTGAATTAGTACGTTATTTCATCTCTAAACCCACATAAAAGAAAACGACAGATCAACCAGAAAGAAACCTCAGAACAGGAACACACAGAAAAGACCAGAACAAGAGGACAAAAACAAAAAAGACGAGTGCCACACATGATCGATGCAGATGTTGATCTGGCTAATTAATTTTGTCATGGAAGTTTACCGCGCAAGCCATGAAATTAAGCCTTCGGGTTTGCTTCAAAGGCAGCTCTTGCTATGAACTCGCCGGGTTGACCAGGTGCTTTCATAAGCTTTCCAACATTACCACCAGATGAACCACATCTGAATAATATGAATCTGCAAGCAGCATAAGTAGCAGCAAGTACAGCTCCACCACCTTTGATAAGCAAATTCTTTTGCTCATCACCTTTTCCTCTGGCTCTCATATCCTTCCTTCAGCCCAACCCTTAGTCTTTTCCAACCCATTTCTGGCCCCCTCAGAAGCAGCACATTTTAAAATGAACGCGAGGGCACCTCCAAATCCGTCCAGGAAGCCAATAGCAGGAATAAGAAGAAGACTTCCACTGTTCTTGGCGACCTCAAACTAATTCCTTCCAGACGGATTCCATTCTTGGTCTTCTCCAACCAATTCTTTCCACTCTTAGACTGACTCATGGTTTTAAAGTTCTCGGACAAGATTTTTTTCCCACAGGAGACAATTCTCCTTCTTTAATACCCTCCTGTGCTTAATATAAAACCTAATTGTTGAGTTAATTTTGGTTTTAAATATAAGACTTATTTTTCATATTTATCAAATTTTCTAAATTACCTATATGGATATTCCTTCAATTATAATCAGATAGAAAAGGACGGAGGATATTAAGAAAGATGATTATGGTGTTTTAAGAAAAATATGTGATATTTCTTATAATTAATTAACTTACCTAATTTTTTTAATCTAATCTAATTTAGTTAAATATGTCTTATATTAAGCACCGAAGGAGTACTTTACTATCTTGTATATATAGCGCATGCCTTTTTTAAATATTTTTCCGAGGTATAGGCTCCCAAAGAGATGTGTAGGAAACTGCCTCTTTTCCTTGAGAAATTTCATAAAGTGTCGAGATTCCAATGAATAACTTCTTTGTCCACTACTAGTGAATATGAAATGAATAAATTCTATGGCAAAACCAAGAAAACGAATAAATTCGATACATAAGGAATTTATGGTTTTTCATATAAATGGGTTCGAATTCAATGAATGACACTGACGATTTTAGTGTTTGCCCCATGAGCAACTCCTCGTCATCTTTTTTTGCTCAACACTGTCTTCTTTCAAGGACGTGTCCTATTGCTCTTGCTCCTTCTCAGAGGAAGAGGAACCTGCTCTTATTTTACTTCCATTTTCTTTTCTTTTCATTTTATTACTATTAAATCAAAATTTTAACAATTTATCATTTTTTACCAGCTAAAATTGATCTTTAATACTTTATAAAATCATTATTATTACTGTTATAATTCTATATAAATAAATTAAAATTTTTAAAATTTAATCTGACCAAATTTTGACAATATAGATAAAACTTTAATAATTTTAAACTGTTTTGAAAATATTTTAATTAAAATTTAGTAGTTTAATTTCTTTATGTATTTTTTGTGAAAAATTACAATAATAAATTTTAAAAATATTAATTCTAAATAGTGAAATATTTTGATAAAAATATTTTTTTTAAAACAGGAAGAAAAGGGTAAATGTATAAACCAACAAAAATAAAGGTTGGTCCATAACCCCCCTTCCTTAATTATACTTTTGCTTTTATGTTTCTTTTAATATTAAAAAAAGCATAGTACAAATCCCGCCATTTGCTAAAGGAGTGCTTAAAAACAATCAAAATTATTTTTTTCAGTATTATTCTTCAGCTCAAAAAATGTAGTACATAATATCCTTAATTAATTAATTTTAGTATATTTAATATTTTGAAATTTTTTTTAGTAGTACATCAAACACTTTAAATATTTTTCACTGACACTCAATATCATAAATTAATTTTTAATGCATTCAATACCGTAAAATATTTTTCTAGTAGCACTTAATATCCTAAATTTATTCATTTTTACTACATCTAGTATCATAAATTAATAGGTATCAAGTGCTGCTGAGAAATTAACTCAAATTAAAAAAATTAATAACAAAAAAGGTCTCGTCCTTCAAATGTTGCCGTGGGATGAGATGCCCTACTCAGATTTAATAAGCAGGTCATGCGGACTCGGTGGGATATTGGTGTTTTTTTCTTTTCTTTTTTTTCTTTTTTCTTATTTCAAGGTGACTTATTTTGTTAATCAGTGATTAATATATGGTCATTTCCGTTAGAAAAACAGTAACAAGTGTATCAGCCATTTCAGTTCTCATTTCCTACCCATAACGATTTATAAATTTATGAATTATGAGTACAGTATGTTTGGTAAATTAAGAAATAAAATTTTTTTATTGGGAATAAATATAGATATAATATTGATATTTAAAAATTTTTAACAAAGAAATTCAAAAAAGGAAAAAACAACAAATAACCAAAAAAATAAGTAACATGTCTGATTATAAAACGTATTACTTAAACGTATCTGAATTTTTTTAAGGCCTAAATATAATATATTTTTAGTAGCTGTAACTTTTGTTAGCTATATGGTAGTATAATCTATTTTCAACAATACATAAAACAAAAAACTATTTTTTCATGGCTGAATATATATTATCCATAGCCTAGCGATAAGTTTTGTAATGGACAATCTTACAGTAATTTTGCCAAGAAAACATTAGATTTTAATAAAAAAGAAATAAATAAATTTAAATAAAAAAGTTACATTAATTTAATTTAATATATTTTAAATTTTATTTTTCTATCTATCTTTTTGTTATTTTCAAATTTCAAGTATTCTCACGTTTTTCAAATTTTCTTCATTTTTTTCTTATTTTCTTCGGTCATTTTCCTTTTGCATTCTTTCTTCTTTCTCTATTTCCTTTTTTCTATTTCTTCCTTTCAAGATTTACTACTTTGTTCTTTCATGTTTGCATACACATAAGAAAATCCTAAGTTATGAGTCAAATAGTAATTCAAAGTAATAAAAGCTCTCATTGAGAAACTACAAAAATCATAGATATGCAAAATATTAATTTATAAATCAAAACTACTAAAAATAACTCGTAAGGCTACCCCCAATATTACTCTAGAACTATCTTAGAGATTTAAAGTTACTCTAGAGCACACAAAATAAATATCATTAAATTTTTATAATTAAACTTTCTTTCAATATTATTAAATTTATCCATAGACTGTTATAAAATTGCTCTTTATTTTTTTCTCACCTTAATTTATATACTCCTCCGGTTCTTAATATATGACCCAATTCTTGAGTTGGTTTTGGTCCTAAATATAAGACCCATTTCTCATATTTATCAATTTTCTCTAAATTACCCCTATAGATACTCCCTCAACCATAATTAAGTAAAAGAGAGAGATGGGGTATTAAGAAAGATGATTATGGTGTTTTAGGAAAAATGTGTCAATTTTCTTATAATTAACTAACTTACCTAACTTCCTTAATCTAATCAAATTAGTTAAATGAGTTTTATATTAAGAACCGGAGGAGTATTATATATAAGAGGCTATTATAACTTTTTTTTCCCCTTTTTGCAGTGTTAGAGCTTCTCAGTAGTCAATCATCCTCCTTACAAGAAGGAGGGGCGTTCTTAACATGCTGTTTAAGAGCATGCTATTTTTCCTTTTCTTTAGAAGGTAATTGATCCAATCATGGAAACATAGATTTTTAAACCTATTTAAAAGCCTACCTTTGCGACTCAGGCATTAAAAAAAAAAAAAAAAGAAGCCATATATGCATACTCACGCTTTAGAAATTTCTTGCCGGCCTACTTAGCTAAGGCATAACCTAAACTAGCCTCTTTCCATCCCTATTTCTGGGAAAAACATCCATGACTGAATTAACTAGACAGCTAAGAGAACAAAAATTCGCTAGTACATACATACACCATAAAATATTCTAAAGATGTATAGAAGCATGCAATAAACCATCAATTTTTAATTTATTCTAAGTTGCAGTTAAGAGGTAGATCATTAATATTCCATTCCATGCATCAGTTCGCCGGCCACTAGGAATTAAAAATATATTAGCATGTAAGCACACTTTAACTGACGAGGCAAAGTTTCTGGATTGTTGAATCGAATAAAACATTACTCTCCATATACATAAATGTACAAATTTTTTAATTATCTAATTCACTTTTTTTGTTGCCATCTTTTACATCTTTTTTTTACAGCAGCCATCTTTTATATCTAATTCACAATTTCACACATATATTACAAAAAGAAGGTAGGATAACTTTTTTAAATTAATATGTTAACAATTTATAACGATTTTTCTACCTTTCATTTAATAAGTCTATTAACTCTTAATTATTTAAATTTTAGAAAAGTGACATATTGGCTGAGGAATTTTTGGGAAAAATAATTAGCTAAAGACACACTAAAATATAATATTCTGATAGGTATAGCCATTTTTTTTTTTTTTTGCATAAGAACAATCCCTCAAGATGTGTAGAATATCTTCATTAACTGTTTGGCACCAATCACATAAAGGTGAACATTGATCCCACTGATTTCTTCACAAGTTAGTCGGCAATCTATTATGACAAAGTTGCCATAAGAAAAATCTGATTCTCTCAGCTCCACCCCATCTCCAAATACTCTTGTAAATGATATTGTAATGAATATCATCATTACTTTCAATCATAAAGTAAGCACTCTTATTGTGAATTGACCAGTATTAGTTTTATTCCAAGCCATAACGTCATTTCTAAATTAAGGATTAGGAGGTATAATAGCCAAAAGTTTAGATATTACCTCATTTGGAATCAGTCCAGTAAGATGAGCAAGGTCCCAAACTCTATTTACCACCCAATCTGCTACAGTAGTATTTTGTTCGTCACCATTAATAGGCCCTAGACATAGATTCTTGATTATGGTATCTTTTGAAAGCCAGCAATCTTTGAAAAACCTCACACACGGTCCATTCCTTATTCGCCATCTTGTTTTAGCTTCCACAATGTCTCTTTACTAGCATATAAATCACCATAACTGAGAGTCTTCGGGTTTGGCTGTGAGAAAGTTATCTTCTTGTTTGTGCATGTATTTATGATACAATATATCTGACCACAAAGCAACTTTCCTAACTAATAAATTCCAAGCAAGCTTAGCTCTACAAGCTCTGTTGATCGATTGTAGGTGTTTAATTCTAAGACCACCAAAGTTTTTAGGTCTAGTAATTTTCTATATGTTGATTAGTTCTTTAACAATTAGATCAATATAAATTAATTTGTTATCATTTAATTTGTATATAATTTCACTTTAGATTAATTTGAGAAATTCTTTTCATAATTTATGTAAATATTCAAGTTATGAAGCCAAACTTAGTTTTGAAAAGGGCTAGCTAAAACACCATATTAAACCTTGAATATAAAATATGTAAACATGTGAATATCATTCAGTGCTTGATATAATCTGGAATATGTCTAAAGATAATCATGATTTTTTTCTGTAGGATTTTATTCAATATGGCTGATGAAAAGAATTATTGGATAGAATTTGAAGAATTCAAACTACGTATTTATTATACCACAGTTTTTAATGTTACCAATGTTCATAGAGGGAAATTTGATAACACGATTGGTACGATGGTAAAGGCTATAAGGACTTAGAAGAGGTATATCTATTTCCTAAATTCTAACATATTCAGAAAGATGATCTATTTCAACAAAAAATTTTATTTTTCTAAAAAGAATTGAACAAATAGAGGAGGGAAGTCTTTGTGGAGTTAAAGGAGTACAGAGTCAAATAGGTTCAAGGCTATTTGAGGTTTCACTCATGATGTGGTGATATCTTCTTACTCACCTTCATAAATAATATCTCACTTCAGTAAGAATTGTGCTGGCTCTGATATCACTGGTAGAAGTATCATAAATTGCTACAGTGATACCACTGAGGAGATGTTATCAACTCCCCTCTAATTGTCAACTTCCTAACTAGCCAACGTCACCCCCCTCAGTCATATCAGAGCAAACAACGTTCCCACAGAAGTGAGATATTATTTGTAAAGGTGAGTAAGAAGACATCACCACATCATGAGTGAGATATTTGTATAGAATTTGAAGAATTCAAATGACATATTTATCATATCACAATTTTTAATGTTACTAATGTTCATGGAGGGAAATTTGATAATTTTCTAGTTTGTGTTAAATTGATTAAGACAAATGTGGGAGAGGAAGTTAAACATTTAAAATTACGTCGAAATATGTCGAATATCATTTATTTTTATATTGATATGTATGATATTAATAGAAAATAGTATTTGGTTCTTGAGCATTTTGATTATGTCTTAGACTACTTTGTCAAATAAAACAATGTGGAAGAATTTTATTATAATGACAGTCCGACAAGATTACTGTTTGGTTTACTAAGGTGTGCATGAATTTTCTATTATTTAAAAATTTTATGAGGGCATACATATCTAAGTGTATACGTATATTATTTACTCTAAATTTTCTTTTTTCCACCCAATGTAGGGATATGATTCAAGAATTATATGATATGCACAAGTTAAGGATAGTTCATAAAAACCTTAGTCCATTAAACATCATTGAAGTAACAATCTACGGCACTGATGGTGATGATGAATAAATGTAATTTTTTGCAAAAATATGCAGCTTAGAGAAGTCAAAACAGCTTAGAGGAAGTACTCGTCTTCATCCAAATAATTTTGTTCGTAAATAATTTAATAAAACTTTTGTTTTTTCTTTTTAACATTTGTTTATACTAGTAATATAAAATCTTTCATTAATATTATTAACAGATTTTAAAGCCAATGAAGGAAGCTATTACTGGTATCAGAGCCAACACAATTCTGACAGAAGTGAGATATTATTTGTGAAGGTGAGTAAGAAGATATGATCACATCATTAGTGAAAAATTATTGGACAGAATTTAAAGAATTCAAATAACATATTTATCATACCACAATCTTTAATCTTACCAATATTCATAGAGAGAAATTTGATAATCTTTTGGCCTGTGTTAAATTGAATAAGACAAGTGTAGAGGAGGAAGATAAACATTTAGAATTACGTCAAAATATGCCTAATATCACTTATTTTTATACTGATATGTATGATATTAATAGAAAACAGTATTTGGTTCTTGAGCATTTTGATTATACTTTAGACTACTTTGTCAAATAAAGCAATGTGAAAGAGTTTTACTATGATGACAGTCCCACAAGGTTATTGTTCGGTTTACTAAGGTATGCATGAAATTACTATTATTTAAAAAAATTTTGAGGGCATACATATCTATGTGTATATGTATATTATTTACTCTGGATTCTCTTTTTTTACCCCATGTTGGGATATGATTCAATATTTATATGATATGCACAAGTTAAGAATAATTCATGACAACCTTAGTCCATTAAACATCAGTGTGGTAGCAACTTACGGCACTGATGGTGATGATGAACAAACGCAATTTTTTGCAAAAATATACAGCTTAGAGAAGTCAAAATAGCTAAGAGAAAATACTCATCTTCGTCTAAATAATTGTGTTTGTAAGTAATTTAATAAAACTTTTGTTTTTTCTTTTTAACATTTGTTTATACTAGTAATATGAAAACTTCCATTAATATTATTAACAAATTTTGAATCCAATAAAGGGAGCTATAACTGGTATCAGAGCCATCACAATTCTGACAGAAGTGACATATTATTTGTGAAAGTGAGTAAGAAGATATGACCATATCATGAGTTAGATATTATTGGATAAAATTTGAAGAATTCAAATGACATATTTATAGTACCATAATTTTTAATGTTACCAATGTTCATGAAGGGAAATTTGATAATCTTCTGGTTTGTGTTAAATTGAATAAGACAAGTGTAGGAGAGGAAGAGAAGCAATTAGAACTACATCGAACTATGTCCATATGATTTGGGAAGTCAAAACTTTGGTTGCATGTAAAAAACTTACGATATGATATTAAACACTTTATACAAGTACATCCACAGATTGAGAAGGAAAAAGAAGAGAAAGAAGGAAAAAAATAGTAAGAGAAGTTTTACATGTATGAATCAATAGTGAATCCATCCAAAATAGCTTATACTAATATGTAAGACATTAATAAAAAATGCTATTTGGTTCTTCAATATTTTTTTATCACCTATGTAGGGATATGATTCAAGAGTTATATGATATACATAAGTTAAAGATAATTCATGACAACCTTAGTCCATTAACCATCATTGTGGTATCAACCTACGGCACTGATGGTGATGATGAACAAATGCAATTTTTGAAAAAATATGCAGCTCAGAAAAGTCAAAACAGTTTGAAAAATGTACTCATCTTCATCTAAATAATTGTGTTCATAAGTACTTTAATAAAAATTTTGTTTTTTTTAACATTTGTTTAATATTAAAACCAATGAAGGGAGCTATTACTGGTATCAGAGCCAACAAGATATTAATAGAAATGAGATATTATTTCTGAAGGTGAGTAAGAAGACATCACCACATCATGAGTAACATATTATTGGATAGAATTAGAAGAATTTAAATGACATATTTATCATATCACAATTTTTAATGTTACCAATATTCATAGTGGGAAATTTGATAATCTTCTGATTTGTGTTAAATTAAATAAGACAAATATGAGAAAGGAAGTTAAACATTTAAAATTATGTCGAAATATGCCCAACATTATTTATTTTTATACTAATATGTATGATATTAGTAAAAAACAGTATTTGGTTCTTGAGCATTTTGATTATGCATTAGTCTATTTTGTCAAAGAAAGCAATATGAAAAGGTTTTACAATGATGACAGTCTCACAAGATTACTGTAGGTTTACTAAGGTATGTATGAAATTTCAATTATTTAAAATTTTATAAGGGCATACAAATCTATTTTTATACGTATATTATTTACTTTGGATTTTCTTTTTTTTACCCTATGTAGGGAGATGATTCAAGAATTATATAATATGAACAAGTTCAAAATAATTCATGATAACCTTAGTCCATTAAACATCATTGTGGTTTCAATCTACGGCACTGATGGTGATGATGAACAAATGCAATTTTCTGCAAAAATATACAGTTGAGAGAAGTCAAAACAGTTTAGAAAAAATATTTGTCTTCATCCAAATAATTGTGTTCGTAAGTACTTTAATAAAACTTTTGTTTTTTTAATATTTGTTAGTATTAATAATATAAAATATTCTATCAACATTATTAACAAATTTTGAATCCAATAAAGAGAGTTATTATTGGTATCAGAGCCTATACACTTTTGACGGAGGTGAGATATTATTTGTGAAGAGAGATATGATTCAAAATTTATATGATATGCACAAGTTAAGGATAATTCATGACAACCTTAGTCAATTAAACATCATTATGGTTTCAACCTACGGCACTGCTAGTAATGATGAACAAATGTAATTTTCTGCAAAAATATGTACTTTAGAAAAGTCAAAACAACTTAGAGGAAGTGCTCATCTAATATTTATTTTCATCCAAATAATTGTGTTCGTAAGTACTTTAATAAAACTTTTATTTTTCTAACATTTGTTTGTACTAATAATATGAAATCTTCCATTAACATTATTAATAGATTTCTTATCCAATGAAGAGAGCTAATACTGGTATCAGAGCCTACAAAATTCTGACAAAGTGAGATAGTATTTGTGAAGAGGGATATGATTCAAGATTTATATGATGTACACAAGTTAAGGATAATTCATGACGACCTTAGTCCATTAAATATCATTGTGGTTTCAACCTACGACACTGATGGTGATGATAAACAAATACAATTCTCTACAAAAATATGCAGCTTGGAGAAGTCAAAACAATTTAGAGCAAGTACTCATCTTCATCCAAATAATTTTGTTCGAAAGTAGTTTAATAAAACTTTTATTTATTTTAACATTTGTTTGTACTGGTAATACGAAATCTTTCATTAATATTATTAACAGATTTTGAATCCTATGAAGGGAGCTATTATTGCTATCAGAGCCAACACAATTCTGACAGAAGTGAATTACTATTTGTGAAGGTGAGTAAGAAGATATGACCACATTATGAGTGAGATGTTATTGGATAGAATTAGAAGAATTCAAATGACATATTTATCGTACCATCGTTTTCAATGTTATCAATGTTCATAGAAAAAAATTAGATAATCTTTTAGCTTGTGTTAAGTAGAATAAGACAAATTTGATAGAGAAAGTTAAGCATTTAAAATTACGTCAAAATATGTCCAATATCATTTAATTTTATACTGATATGTAAGATATTAATAGAAAACATTATTTAGTTCTTGAGTATTTTCTTTTTTCCACCCAATGTTGGAATATGATTCAAAATTTTTATAATGACAAGTTAAGGATAAGTAATGACAACCTTACTCTATTAGATATGATTGTTGTATTAACCTACGGCACTGATGATGATGATGAACAAATACAATTTTCTGTAAAAATATACAACTTAGAGAAGTCAAAACAGCTTAGAGGAAGTACTCATGTTCATCCAAATAATTTTGTTCATAAATAGTTTAGTAAAACTTTTATTTTTTTTTTAACATTTGTTTATACTGGTAATATGAAATCTTCCACTAATATTATTAACAGATTTTGAAGCCAATAAATAGAGCTATTATTGGTATCAGGGTGAACACAATTCTAATGAAAGTGAGATATTATATATGAAAGTGAGTAAGAAGATATCACCACATCATTAGTGAGATATTATTTGATAGAAATTGATGAATTTAAATGACATATTTATCATGCCACAGTTTTTAATGTTGTCAATGTTCATAGAAGAAAATTTAATAATCTTCTCGTTTGTGTTAAATTGAATGAGACGAATATGGGAGAGGAAGTTAAGCATTGAAAATTACGTCGAAATATGCCCAGTATCATTTATTTCTATACTCATATGTATGATATTAATAGAAAACAGTATTTGGTTCTTGAGCATTTTGATTTTCCCTTAGACTACTTTTTAAAGAAAGTAATGTAAAAGAGTTTTACTATGATGACAGTCCCACAAGGTTACTATTTGGTTTAGTAAGGTATGTATGAAATTTTAATTATTTAAAATTTTATAAGGGCATACAAATCTATTTTTATACGTATATTATTTACTTTTGATTTTCTTTTTTTTTACCCTATGTAGGGAGATGATTCAAGAATTATATAATATGAACAAGTTCAAAATAATTCATGATAACCTTAGTCCATTAAACATCATTGTGGTTTCAACCTACGGCACTGATGGTGATGATGAACAAATGCAATTTTCTGCAAAAATATACAGTTAAGAGAAGTCAAAACAGTTTAGAAGAAATATTTGTCTTCATCCAAATAATTTTGTTCGTAAGTACTTTAATAAAACTTTTGTTTTTTTAACATTTGTTAGTATTAATAATATAAAATATTCTATCAACATTATTAACAAATTTTGAATCCAATAAAGAGAGTTATTATTGGTATCAGAGCCTATACAATTTTGACGGAGGTGAGATATTATTTGTGAAGAGAGATATGATTCAAAATTTATATGATATGCACAAGTTAAGGATAATTCATGACAACCTTAGTTAATTAAACATCATTGTGGTTTCAACCTACGGCACTGCTAGTAATGATGAACAAATGTAATTTTCTGCAAAAATATGTACTTTAGAAAAGTCAAAACAACTTAGAGGAAATGCTCATCTAATATTTATTTTCATCCAAATAATTGTGTTCGTAAGTACTTTAATAAAACTTTTATTTTTCTAACATTTGTTTGTACTAATAATATGAAATCTTCCATTAACATTATTAATAGATTTCTTATCCAATGAAGAGAGCTAGTACTGATATCAGAGCCTACAAAATTCTGACAAAGTGAGATAGTATTTGTGAAGAGGGATATGATTTTAGATTTATATGATGTACACAAGTTAAGGATAATTCATGACGACCTTAGTCCATTAAATATCATTGTGGTTTCAACCTACGGCACTGATGGTGATGATAAACAAATACAATTCTCTACAAAAATATGCAGCTTGGAGAAGTCAAAACAATTTAGAGCAAGTACTCATCTTCATCCAAATAATTTTGTTCGAAAGTAGTTTAATAAAACTTTTATTTATTTTAACATTTGTTTGTACTGGTAATACGAAATCTTTCATTAATATTATTAACAGATTTTGAATCCTATGAAGGGAGCTATTATTGCTATCAGAGCCAACACAATTCTGATAGAAGTGAGATACTATTTGTGAAGGTGAGTAAGAAGATATGATCACATCATGAGTGAGATATTATTGGATAGAATTAGAAGAATTCAAATGATATATTTGTCATCCCACTGTTTTTTATATTACCAATGTTCATAGAGAGAAATTTGATAATATTCTGGTTTGTGTTAAATTGAATAAGACAACAGTGGAAGAAGAAGATAAGCATTTAAAATTTAAGTCGAAATATGCCCAATATCATTTATTTTTATATTGATATGTAAGACATTAATAGAAAATACCATTTGGTTCTTCAGCATTTTCTTATCACCTTATATAGGGATATGAATTAAAAGTTATATGATATGCACAAGTTAGAGATAATTCATGACAACCTTAGTCCATTAACCATTATTGTGGTATCAACCTACGGCACTGATGGTGATGATGAACAAATGCATTTTTCAGAAAAATATACAACTTAGAGATGTCAAAACAATTTAGAAAAGTATTAATCTTCATCCAAATAATTGTGCTCGTAAGTAGTTTAATCAAACTTTTTTTTTAACATTTGTTTCTACTAGTAATATGAAATCTTCTGTTAACATGATTAACAGATTTTGAGGGCAATGAATGGAGTTATTACTGATATCAAAGCCTACACAATTCTCACAGAAGTGAGATATTATTTGTGAAGAGAGATATGATTCAAGATTTAAATGATATGTACAAGTGATGGATAATTCATGACAACTTTAGTCCATTAAACGTCATTGTGGCATCAACCTACAGCACTGATGGTGATGATGAAAAAAAATGTAATTTTCTGTAAAAATATGCAGCTCAGAGAAGTCAAAACAGCTTGGAGAATATACTCATCTTCATCCAAACAATTGTGTTCCTAAGTAGTTTAATAAAAATTTTGTTTTTTTAACATTTGTTTATACTAGTAGTATGAAATCTTCCATTAATATTATTAACAGATTTTGAAACCAATGAAAGTAGCTATTACCGGTATCAGAGCCAACACAATATTGACAGAAATGGGATATTATTTATGAAGGTGAGTAAGAAGACATCACCACATCATGAGTGAAATATTATTGGATAGAATTAAAAGAATTCAAATGACATATTTATCATATCACAATTTTTAATGTTGGTATATTCATAAAAGAAAATTTGATAATCTTCTGATTTGTATTAAATTGAATAAGATAAATGTGAGAGAGGAAGTTAAACATTTAAAATTACGTCGAAATATGCCCAATATTATTTATTTTTATACTGATATGTATGATATTAGTAGAAAACAATATTTGGTTCTTGAGCATTTTAATTATGCATTAGTCTATTTTGTCAAAGAAAGCAATGTGGAAAAGTTTTACAATGATGACAGTCCCACAAGGTTACTGTTAGGTTTACTAAGGTATGCATGAAATTTCTATTATTTAAGAATTTTATGAGGGTATACATATCTATGTATATACGTATATTATTTATTCTAAGTTTTCTTTTTTTCACCCTATGTAGGGATATGATTCAAGATTTATATGATATGCACATGTTAAGGATAATTCATAACAACCTTAGTTCATTAAACATCATTGTGGTATCAACCTACGGCACTGATTGTGATGATGAACAAATGCAATTTTCTGCAAAAATATGCAACTTAGATATGTCAAAACAATTTAGAGAAGTATTAATCTTCATCCAAATAATTGTGCTCGTAAGTAGTTTAATCAAACTTTTATTTATTTTAACATTTGTTTGTACTGGTAATACGAAATCTTTCATTAATATTATTAACAGATTTTGAATCCAATAAAGGGAGCTATTACTACTATCAGAGCCAACATAATTCTGACAGAAGTGAGATATTATTTGTGAATGTGAGTAAGAAGATATGACCACATCATGAGTGAAATATTATTAGATAGAATTTGAAGAATTCAAATGACATATTTATCGTACCACAGTTTTCAATGTTACCAATATTCATAGAGAGAAATTTGATAATCTTCTGGTTTGTGTTAAATTGAATAAGACAAATGTGGAAGAGGAAGTTAAGCATTTAAAATTACATCAAAATATGCCCAATATCATTTATTTTTATACTGATATGTATGATATTAATAGAAAACAGTATTTGGTTCTTGAGAATTTTGATTGTGCTTTAGAGTACTTTGTCAAAGGAAGCAATGTGGAAGAGTTTTACTATGATGACATTCTTACAAGGTTGCTGTTTGGTTTACTAAGGTATGCATGAACTTTCTATTATTTAAAAATTTTATGAGGGCATACATAGCTATATGCATACGTATATGATTTACTTTTGATTTTCTTTTTTTCACCCTATGTAGGGATATGATTCAAGATTTATATGATATACACAAGTTAAGGATAATTTATGATAATCTTAGTTAATTAAACATCATTGTGGTATCAACCTACGACACTGATTGTGATGATGAACAAATGCAATTTTCTGCAAAAATATGCAATTTAGAGCTGTCAAAACAATTTGGAGAAGTATTAATCTTCATCCAAATAATTGTGTTTGTAAGTAGTTTAATAAAAATTTTGTTTTTTTTAACATTTATTTATACTAGTAATATGAAATCTTTCATTAATATTATTAACAGATTTGGAAGCCAATGAAGGGAGCTATTACTGGCAATGTCCGGAGCAGAGATTTGGGTCATACGGCTAAGGGCCCGCTTTTCACTTGGTGCCGCTTGCCGAGTATTCAGTAGTGCAGTCTTTCATTTCTTTTGTCATAACTAAAGCTCATAATACTTAAATTTTATCTAATGACCTTGCCCATTTAAATGTTGTTTAATGAGTTGAAGTGAGCACATAGCCACTGGAAAAGGGTTCCTATCTTTTTTTTTTCTTTTCCTATTAGATCCTTTAATTCTGCAATGCTAAGTTAGTCTTTTTTTGAAAATGAGGTTAGTGACCATTAAAATTTTCCATTAGAGTAGTAAGACATTCCAACAGAAGCATTTTTTTTACGCCTTGAACATCCTCTACCAGAACTAAACGTCCTTGGTCACCAAAAAAAGAAGAAAAACCCAATGTCTCAAGCCACCTACCTGCTCATTTCCCCAGCTCAAAAGTAAACCTCAATGTGTGTGTATTATTAAGGCCACAACATCTGCAAAAGTCGAAAGGGTCGACCTTCCAAATTGCAGTTTGGTTCCTATTAGCTGGATTTCCTTGATAACCCTCACCTTCACCTTCTTGTCTCTTTTCTCGCATTGTACAGAGTGAAAATTGAAGGAGCAGGCCATTCTTTGTCTTTCATCAATGTGAGAAAGAAGGAGATGAGTGGATACTGCAATTTGCGAAAAAATAAAATTTGAAGAGTATATCGGTGCCTTGTTGTTGGGTACACTAACAAGCTTTGGAAGTAATTAAAAAAAAAACTTTTTTGGGGTTAAATGAACTAGTCACCACTAAACGAAGTATAATCTTGAATTATCTTTTTTCCTAATTCATACATATAGTTAAGAACAAGTTGTTCTATTCACCTTTGTTTTTAATATCCAAAAACAGAGGCAAACAGAGTAACATTCTACCGCTGAAGAAAAGTAGCGAAAGATCAACGTGTTGCCATCATTTTTCTCATATCACATATTTGTTAAATTCACATCACAATGTGTGTGTTAACTAATTTTTCTCCAAAGAATTTGTAGAGTCGCATATCATCTCTCACGAGTAGTTTAATGAAAGAGACACTAAGAAAAAGAATGAAGGGGATAAGAAGGGACGAGTGAAGTGTAGTGGGTAATGGGTAGGGAGACCCAAAAGGGGAAAAATTTGGAAAAGTAGAAGAATGCATAGAGTAAGGGTAGAGGATAGTGGGCACTTCACTAAGAGCAGAGCCATGATGGAGCAAGCTTCTCACATCACGATGTTTGACCCACTGCAACAAGCCACGATAGAGTCAGACAATAGGAGCGATCTTTTGCTTTCTTTTCTGTTCACGTGGCCCTTCCTCTTTACCTGCTACCCACTTCTGTTCTCCTTAGCCGTGCTACTTTCGAGAGATCATGTAGCATATGTTATAATTAAATAATTAAATATCTTTCTTAATCATTTCAAATTAATCACCAGATCTTATATTACAGAGAGCAGGTAGCATGTTATTTGCCAATATCGATCTTTTTAAAAGAAAAAATGTAAAAGCATCTCTATCAAATCTTTGTCGCCATTTTCTTTCTCCGTCACGAAGTTTCAAACCCATTAAAGCTTCATGGAAAAAAGAGAAAAGTCCATTTATGCCTGTCTTCCAATTTTTTTATAAGATGTAAATAATCAAATTTTGTTGCTTAAGAAATAAGTTAATTTTACTTAAAAGTTAAAAATAATAAATATGTATAAAATATAACTTTTTAAATATGAATTTATTTATAAGAAGGTAAGTGAGAAAAAAAAAAATGAATAAAAAATGAAATAGAGTATTCGAAAATACTTACGAACCCTATACCACTTATTTTAGTAAAAACAACAAGCAACAAAAAATAGTGACGTTGATCATGAGTATTTTCAATATTTTTAGGTAATAAAATCTCAAAATTATATGTATATTTTTCACAATAAAAATTTTTATTTCTGAATTTTGCCAAACATACTGTAGTCATAATTTATAAATCTATAACCTGTTTAGGTAGGGAAAGAGAGCCAAAACGGCTAAAACGCCTATTATGTTTTTTTTTAAGGTATAAATTAATTTGAAAAGTTTTTATTTAGGAGTATTGGGTTTTTGAATTTTTTTTGGACCATCAACTAAGGCCTCTTTTTTTTTTCCTGTTATTTTCAAATGTTAGCTATCTGAAATGAAATTTTATATATTCATATTTTCTTAAAAAAGATTTTAACGTTGTACCATTATGCACTTGATATCAAGACAAAAAAAAGTAAAGATATAAATTAAAAAAATATAAAAAAACTGGGGGAGAGTGAGGAGGGGAGAAGACCAACCTCTTTTCTTTTTTTTTTCACCTTTACCCCTTTCGTCCCTTTTTTAACGTCATACCATTATGCACTTGATATCGAGACAAAAAAGTAAAGATATAAATAAAAAAATATAAAAATACTGAGGGAGAGTGAGAAGGAGGGGATAAGACCAGCCTCTTTTTTTCTTTTTTGAAAAAGTAATTCGGAGGTCCTTATGCTTTTAGTCAGTTTTGAATTGGGTCTTTAGATTTTCTTTTCTTTTTATTGAATCTTTTAATTTTCAACTGTTAAGTCCTTTAGTTCCCCCTATTAAACAAAAGCAAACACCGTTAAGATTTTTCGTCAGAAAGCACTGAAACATGTTTAGGGTCCGCCTCTCCCGCCATTAACAAGCACTCAGATCAAGCTTTCCTCCCTCCCTTGCTCAATCCCTAACATCTTCTCCTTCCTTGTCATCCTCCTAACTTACTGTTCCTTCCCACATGTAACACCTTCTCACTTCGAAATTGAGGTAAGTGAGTCTTTACAATTAGCGAGCCTCACAAGAAATCACGTTATTCCTAACCCTGAAAATGAAAATGGCAAGCATCTGATGTAGAGGTTTTGGTAACAATAAACACGTATAGGATGGGTATGGCGTAAGACGTTCCCAAAACGTCAAAAATTCATGGTGACACGTGCATCCCCAACATAAATGCATCAGTACTGTAAGTGGTTTCGATTTTTTTTTTGGGGGGGGGATGCAATCAAATTCTATACCTTGTTATATCACAAGCTTGAATGGTGAGAAAGGAGATGTTGAGGACTGAGCAAATGACAGAGGAAAGCTTGGGTACGGTGGAAAGAGACAGACCATAATAACAGAAAATCTTAACAGTGTTTGTTTTTATTTAACCACAAGGACTAATAGATCTAACAATTAAAAATTAAAAGGTTCAATAAAAAAAAAGCTTAAGAACCCAATTCAAAACTGAGTGGAAGTACAAGGACCTCCAAATTACTTTTCTCCTTTTTTTTTCACTTTTACCCCTTTCGTCCCTTTTTTCTTTAAATATTTGTTATAATTTATCAGGTTAAATTTCAATAATTTAACTTTATTTATACAACATTATAATAATGACTTTATAAAATATTAAGCATCAATTGTTAAAATTTGAATTTAATAGCAATGAAAGGAAAAGAAAATAAAAAAAAATCTCCAAAAAAATGATTGTTAAATTTTAAAATTCAAAATCAGTATTGATTACTATATTCGTAAATAAAATAAATATATTCAAAAAACAAATAATAACACATTTTTGTAGTAATTCTTGATTTGAAAATTTTTGAAATCCAAGTGTATTTTTTTGTGGATTTTTCGAAATAAAAAAGAAGGTTCTTTTTCTGAGGAGGAGCTATAGTAAATGGACACGTACTTAAAAGAAGATAATGATGACTTGCTCATGGAGCAAAAGTGACAGAGATACCATATCAATAGTAGAACTGTAGAAATATGGATATTGTATCTATGAGCACAAAGAGCTGGTATGACGAAAGCGGTAAAAATATGAACTGGTGTGAGAGGAATGGATGAAACTACCTCTTCTTTTATTAAAAAGGCAGTGGCGTGAAAATCATCAGAGTCCTGATAGAAGAGACTTTGGTGGGTTAAGTGTGGGGTAAAACTATTTTTCTCACTTGGTTTGCTTGCATGCACCAAGCTAATTTTTTACAGAACCTGACGAACGGAGACTATATTCATGGAGAGAAATACCAACGATCCATTCCTTAGCTGCAACTTAGAATAAATTACAGACTGATAAGTATATTGCAAGCTTCTATACGTCTCAGAATATTTTATTTTAGCGCGTGTATATTACTACCCGTTCTAGTTATAAGAGCTAGTTGATTAATTTGAGAAGATTAAAGAAAAAAGTTAAGTTAGTTATTTATAATAAATATACGTTGTCTTTTCTAAAATATCCTTACTAATCAAGGTTGTTAATTAAAACTACTATTGTTAGAAGGATTATTTTGAGTGAAAATACGTAAATATGAAGGATAAAATAAATTAAGATCCTCTATTTAGAACCAAAACAAAAGTTAAATAAGGTTTTATGTTAAGTACCGAAAATATAGTATGAAGATAAAGATCTGGTAATTTTTCTTCTCTTTTACAAAGAAATCTGAAGAGATTGAGCATCAACATGCACATAACCATAAGTTGACATTAAAACAAGCAGAAGAAAGCATAGCAAGCAACTGAATTAGTACATTATTTCATCTCCAAACCCACATAAAAGAAAACGACAGATCAACCAGAAAGAAGCCTCAGAACAGGAACACAGAGAAAAGACCAGAACAAGAGGACAAAAACTAAAAAGACAAGTGCCACACATGATCGATCCAGATGTTGATCTGGCTAATTAATTTTGTCATGGAAGTTTACCGCGCAAGCCATCAAAGTAAGCCTTCGGGTTTGCTTCAAAGGCTGCTCTTGCTATGAACTCGCCGGGTCGACCAGGTGCTTTCATAAGCTTTCCAACATTACCACCAGATGAACCACCTCTGAATAATATGAATCTGCAAGCAACATAAGCAGCAGCAAGTACAGCTCCACCACCTTTGATAAGCAAATTCTTTTGCTCATCACTTTTTCCTTTGGCTCTTATCCTTCCTTCAGCCCAACCTTTCATCTTTTCCAACCCATATCTAGCCACCTCAGAAGCAGCACATTTTAAAATGAACGCGAGGGCACCTCCAAATCCGTCCAGGAAGCCAATAGCAGGAATAAGAAGAAGACTTCCACTGTTCTTGGCGACCTCAAACCAATTCCTTCCAGACGGATTCCATTTCTTGGTCTTCTCCAACCAATTCTTTCCACTCGTAGACTGACTCATGGTTTCAAAGTTCTCGGACAAGATTTTTTTCCCACAGGAGACAATTCTTCATCTTTAATAACTTGCTGTCTTGTCTATATAGCGCGTGCCTGCTTTAAATATTTTTCCGAGGTATAGACTCCCAGAGAGATGTGCAGGAAAGTGCCTCTTTTCCTTGAGAAATTTCATAACGTGTCGAAATTCCAATGAATGACTTCTTTGTCCACTGCCAGTGAATGCAAAATGAATAAATTCTAAGGCAAAACCAAGAAAACGAATAAATTCGATACAAAAAGAATTTCTAGTTTTTCATTAACAAAATCGTAGAGATAAATGGGTTCGAATTCAATGAGTGACGATCTTAGTGTTTGCCCCTTTTGTCTTCTTTCAAGGACGTGTCCTTTTGCTATTGCTAGTCAACATTGTCTTCTTTCAAGGACATGTCCTTTTGCTATTGCTCCTTGTCAGAGGAAGAGGAACCTCTTATTTTACTTCTGTTTTCTTTTCTTTTCCTTTCATTATTATTAAATCAAAATTTTAACAATTTATCATTTTTAAGCTACAATTGATCTTTAATACTTTATAAAATCATTATTATTACTATTATAATTCTATATAATAAATTAAAATTTTTAAAATTTAATCTGACCAAATTTTGACAATATAGATAAAATTTTAATAATTTTAAAATGTTCTAAAAAATTTTAATTAAAATTTAGTATTTTAATTTCTTTATGTATTTTTTGTGAAAAATTACAATAATAAATTTTAAAAATATTAATTCTAAATAATGAAATATTTTGAAAAAAAATTTTAAAAAGAGGAAGAAAAGAGTAAATGTATAAAGCCAAAAAATAAAGGTTGGTCTCTCCCCTATTATACTTTTGCTTTTATGTTTCTTTTAATATTAAAAAAATCACAGTACAAATTCCGCCATTTGCTAAAGGAGTGTTTAAAAACAATCAAAAAACACATTATAAGTCTTTTTTTTTTAAAAAAAAAAAACACTTTATAAGCAACGTGAAATACGGACCGAATGCGGGCGTAGTATAGGTCGGAACTACTCACGGCCAAACTTCGCAGAAGTAACTGGGTTAGGATAGAATCCACATGCCGATGGGGGGATTTTTTTTTTTAATCTTTTTTTTTACTTCTTATTAATTTTTTTATTTGGATTAAGTTGATCCAATGCTCAAAATTATTTTTTTTCAGCAGTATTCTTCAGCTCAAAAAATGTAATACATAATATCCTAAATTAATTAATTTCTAGTATATTTAATATCTTGAAATATTTTTTAGTAGTACATCAAACACCATAAATTATTTTTCACTAACACTCAATATCATAAATTAATTTTTAATACATTTAATACCATAAAATATTTTTTTAGTAGCATCTAATATCCTAAATTTATTAATTTTTACTACATCCAGCATCATAAATTAATAGGTACCAAGTGCTGCTGAGGAAGTAACTCAAACAAAAAAATTAATAACCAAGGAAAAAAAAAAAGCCTCGTCCTCCAAACGTTACGGGGGGATGAGATGCCTTGCCCACTCAGATTGGCGTTTTTTTTTTCCTTGTTTTTTCCTTTTTTTTTTAACGTGACTTATTTTGTTAATTAGTGATTAATATCTGGTCATTTAAGTTAGAAAAACAGTAACAAGCATATTAGCCGTTTTAGTTCTCATTCCCTACCCAAAACAAATTATAAATTTATGAATTATGAGTACAGTATGTTTGGTAAATTAAGAAATAAAACTTTTTTATTGGGAATAAATATAGATATAATATTGAGATTTAAAAATTTTTAACAAAGAAATTCCAAAAAAGAAAAAACAACAAATAGCCAAAAAAAAAATAAGTAAGATGTCTGATTATAAAATGTATTACTTAAAAGTATTTGAAATTTGTTTAAGGCCCAAATATACTCTTCCAATCCTTAATATAAAACCTATTTAATTAATTTGATTAGATTAAAAAAGTTAGATAAGTTTGTTAATTATAAGAAATATGAGATGTTTTTCCTAAAACATTATAATCATCTTCCTTAATATCCTCTCTCCTTGTTCAACTTGATTATAGTTGAAGGAGTATCTATATGTATAATTTAGGAAAAACTGATAAATATGATAAATATGTTTTATATTTAAGATTAAAATCAACTTAACAATTAGGTTCTATATTAAGGATAGGAGAAGTAATATATTTTTAGTAGGTGTAACTTTTGTTAGCTATATGGTAGTATAATCTATTTTCAACAATGCATAAAACAAAAATATTTTTTCATGGCTGAATATACATTATTATTATACATGGCCGAGTGATAAGTTTTGTAATGGACAATCTTACAGTAATTTTGCCAAGAAAACATTACATTTTAATTAAAAAAGAAAGAAATAAATTTAAATAACAAAAAAATCTGCTAGCATGCCTCCAAACTCATCATTTGTCCCAAGACAATATAGGCCACAGGCGTCCTTTCCATGAGGAATTCCATAACGTGTCGAGCTTCTATTGCTAGTGATAGCCTCCCCCCGCCCCCCGGGGGGGTTGTCTGTCATCAAAAGGCGAGAGCAGCTCTCACAAGTCTCTGTCTCTTTTTTTTTTGGGAAAAAAAATAATTTAAAGATTATGTAGATAATTAATTTTCAAAAGCCACGCCTAAAAGAACATGAGCATAGTGACTAATATATGTAAACTGCGAGTATCCAATGAACCGAAAATTTACTACAATGATCTCACTGAAAGTCAAAATGAAACTAAGGACCAAGATACTAAAAAACGCGCTGGTCATTAAATTGATCAAGATAGCTGGTCAAGGATTAGTGAATTAAATTGGGATCAACCTTGAGTCAAACTAATAATAAAATGATATATTTTAAAATATGTATTGGCTATTTTTAATATAAAAATAAAAACAAATGTTAAATAATAATAAATAGACAAAATAAGTATCTATTAGTCAAATCCGTCCCCAATCTGAATTTTGGCTTCATGTTGCCTGGTAGAAATATCGGCGAATTATAATAAAATATCAAGAAATGAAAATGATTATTAACAATAAGTCTTGAAGACAAATGAGTAAAGAGAGCCATTTTTCCTTTTCTTTGAAAGGTAATTGATGCAATCGGGATAACAGATTTTTAAGCCTATTTGAAAGCCTACTTTTGCAGCTCAGGCCTAAAAGAAAGCTGTATATGCAGACTCATGCTTTAGAAATTTCTTACAGGCCTACTTAGCCAAGGCATAGTCTAAATTAGCCTCTTTCCATCCCTATTTCTGTGGAAAACATTCATGACTGAATTAACTAAACAGCTAAGAGAACAAAAATTCGCTAGTACATACACACCATAAAATATTCTATTCCATGCAATAAACGATCGATTTTTAATTTATTCTGAGTTGCGGTTAAGAGATGGATCATTAATATTCCATTTCATGCATCAGTTCGCCGGCCGCTAGGAATTAAAAAAATATATTCGCATGCAAGCACACTTTAGCTGACAAGGCAAAGTTTCTGGATTGTTGAATCTAATAAAACATTACTCTCCACACACATAAATGAACAAATTTTTTTTTTATCTAATTCACTTTTTTTTGTTGCCATCTTCTATATCTTTTTTTATAGCAGCCATCTTTTATGTCTAATTCACACATATATTACAGAAAGAGGTTAGGATAACCTTTTGAAATTAATATGTTAACAATTTATAACCGTTTTTCTACCTTTCATTTAATAAGTCTATTAACTCTTAATTATTTAAATTTTAGAAAAGTACATATTGGCTACGGCATTTTTGTGAAAAATAATTAGCTAAAGACACACTAAAATATAATATTCTGGCAGGTATAGGAGCGCGCAATAACATTCGATCAGTTCTTTAATTTATTCTGAGTTGCAGAGAAGACATTATCAATTTTTTAAAAAAATTATTCTTTATTGTGTTCACCCAACTATAATCAATTAGGAAAAAAAGTAAGAATATTAAGGAAGATCATTATGATATTTTAAAAAAAATATGTTATATTTTTATAATTAATTAATCTAACTTTCTTAATCTAATCAAATTAATTAAATAAATCTTACTTGATTCTATTTATAAGTTACTTTCAATATATTTCACACAAATCAGGGAAAACGTTAAATTTTATTGACTCTCATTTAAAATTCAGTAATTTTTCAACGTTATTCCTATTTAATATACTTATATCTCATGTTAATAAAATCAATACAATAATGATTGAAGGATAAAATTGTACATCAATACAAAAAAAATTTCTTAGTACCCTATAAATAACAAAAAAAATGTCTTCTCTTTATATTCTATAAATATGACTAAAAGAGTATATTAAGGAGCCGAGGAGTATATCTATAAGCACAAAGAACTGGTATAAGCTCTGTAAAATATGAATTGGCGTGAGTAGCGTGAGATGGCCAAGAATGGATGGAACTGCTTCTTCTTTTCTTAAAAGGACGCAGTGATATCATGGAGTCACTACAGAGTGTCCTAGGGGCCTAACCCATAAAAGTCCTTAAAGTTTATTGTGGGGAGAATCTCAGTTAAGGACCGCAGGAGATAATTTATATCAATCAAGGATCAAAACTTTCTAAAACTTCACTACAGTACCAAGGGACCTCCGACCTCCGGTGTCCGGAACAGTATCTCCGGTTAATATTTATTTTTTAATAAAATAAAAAGGGAGGGGCATTATTGTAATCTCACTCTAAATTTTAATTTCAATTTGGTCCCTTGGTCCTGCAGTAAAATTTCAAAAAATTTTGGTTTTGATGGATATAAATTGTCTTTTGCGGTCCTTAACTGAAATTTTCGCTTTATTGTATCACTTCTCTAAATTTTAAATATGAATAAAGTAGTATAGTATTGTCTATTGATCTTATATTCATAAAACAACATCAACATCTCAAAATTATTTTCTTAATTACATTCAAGACTCTAATTTTTAGAGTGCTAGATGTATCAGAAAAATAAGATCATGGTATTAGATGCACTATAAATAAGATGAGATGTTAGATACAATTGAAAAATAATATCAAAAAATTGGATAGTACTTTATCCTTTAGTATTTTTATAAAGAGAAAAGGTTTATGCGAGTTGAGTCATAAAGACTCACGAATGCATGACTTTATGAGTTATGAGATTATTCATTAGTGATTGGACTAACTTTTCTTAGCATCTTTTAAATATTCAATTGTCAATTCAATAGAGTAATTAAATGGAAAGATATTTCATAAATATAATTACTACGTCCGGTCCTTAATATAAGATCTCTTTTGATTTTTATTTTGATCATAAATATAATATCCTAATTCAATTTGCTTTTTATATTTATTCATTTTTTCAAGATAATCCTTCTAATAATGGTAATTTTAACTAAGAAACTTGATTAGAAAAGGATATTTTAGAAAAGATAACGCATATTTATTACAAATAACTAACTTAACATATTTTTATAATTTACTCAAATTAGTCAACTAGCTCTTACATTTAGGATTGGAGATAGTATCTTTGAAATAATTATCTCCAAGTCTTGAAAAAATTGCTAAAAAGTCCCTATTTGAGAAGTTTTCTTTTTCCTTAAAATTATTTGAATCAAACAAGTGCAACTCTTTTGTAATTATTTATAATATTAAAGATAGGTTGGATACAACTTAAAAGAAGTTAGACTAGTTGAAAATGAGTTCGGCTACAATCTTTAAAAAATTCCAAGGATATTTGAGAAATAAAAATTTAAATAGAAATCTTTTCTGCAAATTTCTATAACTTCCTTCTGGAGCCGGGGAAACGGATTAAGCCTGTCGTGTTGGCCCGTTTAGGTCCTGAAATTATAAGGGCCGGGTTTGAAATTTTTCTCCTCAAATGGGAAATAAGTCTTGGAGGGCCGAGGGTTTAAAAGGACCAACCCTGAAGGGCCGAGGGTCGGCCCGTTTAAGCCTTTTTATAATTTTTTTAAATTTTTTTATGTAATTCTAATATTATTAATTTTTTACATTATTAATAATATTTCAAATATTTATTTATTATTATCATTTTAAAATTAAATTTTACAGAATGATTTGATTTATTTAGTTTTAGACAAAATTTATCCAATTAAATTTTTAAAAAATGGGTTAATTTAGACTTTAATAATGATTTGATTTATATTATATGAATTGATATTTTTAAATTATATATATTTGAAAATAGAGTATTTTTATACTTATATAACTTATGATTCTATAATTTGAATTAGAAATTCATGAGTTTCAACAATAATGTTTCTCAGATTAAAGTAAAATAATAGCTAGATTGCAAAATTTAAAGTAAAATTTCTATAAAAAAGAAAATTTTCAGATTTTTGTAACGAAAGAAAAACATACTTATGAAGAAGAGTAATTGATTATAGTGATGATGAAATTTCAAAAGATTAATGATAGTGTTTATTTATTGCATAATTGTACTATAGATAAAACTTTTGGATGTTGTTATCTTGTTAATGAATGTTTTAGATGTTCTTGGATGTTGATGAATATTTATATATGATGATATTTTGTATTTGTGACTTAATTTTATTCATATTTATGCCTTTTAATAACAATTTTATTGGTTTATTTTTATTTTTTGATAAAAATACGAGAAATATAAAAAAATAATATTTTTTTCTTAAACAGACCAAAAACTAGTAGGCTGACCCTGAACTCGTTAGCTTAAAAATCAGGTCTAACAAATTGAAATATTTTTAAAATTTCAGTACTGAAAAGCTAATCTTTTTAATCCCGTCAGTCTTGAAAAGTCAATCCGGCTTCCCACCTCTACTTCTTTCTATGGCGCGTGCATTTAAACTTTTTTTTTATTCCTCCGTTGGTGTGCTTGTATGGAACCAGCTCATATTTGACAGTGACGGACGTACGGAGACTATATGTTCATGGAATAGAATATTGATGACATCCATGTCTCAACTTCCTGCAACTCATACAATAAGTTAAAAACTGATCGGTATATTGTATGTTTTTAACTTCTTATATGTGGATATCGTGTGTATGGGCATCTGTGAATTTCTGTTCTCTTCGCGGCTTGATGCGAAGAAATCTAGAGAGATTGAGCATCAACATGCTCACAAGTTGATGATATTAAACATAAGCAGAAGACAACAACAAGCGACCGAATTCATACATTACTTGATCTCCAAATCCACAAAAAAAAGAGCAGATCCACCAGAAAGAAATCTCAGAACACGAACACACAGAAGTAATACTGATATTTATTAGAGCGGTGACATTCGCCATATGAGATTAATGAGTGCAATAAATAAATACTCCTCCGGTCCTTATTATAAGACCCAATTTGACTTTTTATTTGGTCCTAATTATAAGACCCAATCCATTTTCTCTCTTATATTTATACATTTTTTTCCAAGATAATCCTTCTAATAATGATAGTTTTAGCCAATATACTTAATTAGCAAGGATATTTTAGGAATAACAACACTTATTTATTATAAATAACCAACTTAACTTACTTCCTTAATCTCCTCAAATAAGTCAATTGGGTCTTATAATTAGGACCGGAGGAGTAGCAATGAGTACGTATTAAAGCCTCGGCCTTGGTGCTCCCCCCACACCTCAAAAAGCTGCCGACCCCCTCACATATTCACACTCTGCCATTAATGACCCCATTGTCCTCTGTCTTCTAACCGTTTGACTCTTCCCGTTATACCCCATCCTACCAAACCCTTTCTGCATAGGTTTTGAACGTTCACATCAGCCTTTGTGTTAATACGTAGCCCCCTCCAGCAACCTGCCATGTTACTGTAAGTCTGTAACTCAAACACATTGATCAATCTGATATGGGGGATATATCGGAGGGAGAGAAAGTAGTGAAGCTTCTGGGTGCATGGCCGAGCCCCTTTGTGATGGGGCCTTGCATTGCTCTGAATATTGAGTCTGTGCGCTATGAGTTTCTAGAGGAGACTCTGGGATCCAAGAGCCGACTTCGGCTTCAGTCCAGTCGAAAATCCCAGTTCTGATTTATGGAGATAAGCCTGTATGCGAGTTTCTCATTAGAGCTGCAGAAAAAAGGCCTAGCTTCTCTCCACTGACAGTACCCTACTGATAAAAGGCAATACGTTTGCAATATTTTGTGAAACGCGGAAGGAATGATGTGTTGCGGCTCTAAAACGCAAGCTCTCAAATTAGTAGTGAACCCTATTTAATAAAAAGCTTTTAAAAATATATTACTTCTAATTATTAATATAAGAGCTAATTGAAGATTTAATTTTCTTTTAAACATAATATCTCAATTTACTTTGTCTTTAATATTTATTTATTTTGCCTTCAAATAATCCTTATAATAGTTGAATATATTAAGAAATTACTATCAAGAGGTAATTCAGATATACATAATTAATGATGTATTTTAAAAAAAATAGTATCTATTTATTATAAATAATTAACTTAGTAACTAACTTATTTAATATTCACAAATTAGTTTTTTAGTTTTTTTATATTAAGGATTTGGTAGTTACTGAAATTCTCAATGAAAATATGAAATTAATAAATATAATTATCTTTTGATAAATCATAATATCTCATATTTTATTGACCTAACTTATCAATATCTTTCAACTTCTATTTTTTTTTCAAAATTTTATGTTAACGTAATTTTTATAGTTTTGATAAATCTGATTTCATATGGTTAACAATTAATTTTGACTAATTTAGTTAAATATTATTTTATTATCATAGGAATTACATAGGATAAAATAGATAAATATTAAAAATAAAGTGAATTGAGATGTTATACCTAAAATCAAATTAAATCTTTAACTAGTTATTATATTAAGAATTGAAGGTAATATATTTTTTAAAAAGATAGAGAAAATGTAGATCAAATTTCTTATATCTATATGTCAAGTTTTAGAATCATATATGATTATATGTTTTTTTTTGGTTTTATGTAGATTTATAATTAAACTTTACTAAATACTAATATTTTAAAAATAAGATATATAATTATATGTGATTAGAAAACTTGACATAATGAATATAACAAAATTTGATCTAACTATTGTTAAAAAAAATTATTTAATGGGATTCATTAGTTAGTTCATATGGCTTTTTTTTAGTAGAGAATTTTATTAGGTTAAACAGGAATATTTGTTTATTTACAAATAATTTTTTTAAGATGAAAATAGAATTTTGCTGATGATATCCTCCCAATACATCTAACAATCACCGCATCAAAGACCAGATAGGCTTCCTCTGCGTTTCACAAGATATTCCAAATGCATTGCTGTTTATCCGCAGCGGAGGGGCAGCGGAGGGTAATGGCGGAGGAGAGAAGCTGAGCCCGCAGAATTTTATTAGGTTAAACAGGAATATTTGTTAATTTACAAATAATTTTTTAAAGATGAAAATAGAATTTTGCTGATGATATCATCCCAATATACATCTAACAATCACTGCATCAAAGACGAGATAGGCTTCCTCCGCGTTTCACCTTGCTATTTACCCGCAGTGAAGGGTTAACGGAGGGTAGTGGCAGAGGAGAGAAGTTGAACCCATAGAAGGAGATGGCACAGGAGAAATAACAAGAAAATGGAAACAAAACAGAGAGCTGTAGCAAAACGGTGACTGAATCTGTGCTCACCCGGTCCTCCCTCCATCTGTACCACTTCGTTCTTCTTGTTGTCTCTTGAGTTTGTCTCCATTCTTCATTATTCTTAATTTTGTAGCATTTTTTTTGCTATATGTGCATGGATTCTTAGATATTTGTCTGTCCAATAAAAAAAATATTTATTTATTTTTTTGACATCCAGCAAAGTTTACATCGTAACCGACATGATAATAAATGTGGCCAACTAGTGTTTATCTTCCTTCATGACACTGTTAATTTAAAGATTTTTACTCTTGATACCCTTCAAATTTTCTCCATACTTTCTCCATCACCGCAATAAATCTTCTAGATTATATATATTTATTATTTTTATTTTTTTAAAAATTTTTAATAGGTGCAAAGTATATATTAAATAAAAATAAATTCTTAACTGGTTGGTTAAGCCGAAATATTTTCTTAACATGCTTTTATTTTTTAGGTCTAAATGGTTTTTGTTTTTTACTTTTGAGTTTATGTTAGAATTAGTGATGATTCTCAACTATAATTCTTGTCTTACTTTTCTCTCCCTATTTACAGTAATGTTGGGTCTTTTCTTTTTTCTTTTTTAATTTCAAAAAAGTGTATGTTAAAAAAGTGTGTATGGTTTTTTTGGTTTTATATTTTTAAAACTTTTAAATAATTAATAGTTCTTTAACAATTATATCAATATAAATTTATTTGTTATCATTTAATTTGTGTATAATTTCATTTTAGATTAATTTGAGAAATTTTTTTATAATTTATTTAAATATTTAAGTTATGAAACCAGTTTTAGTTTTTAAGGGGGCCTGTTATTAAACCTTGAATGTAAAATATGTAAACATGTGAATATTATTTAGTGCTTGATATAATCTAGAATATGTCTAAAGATAATCATGATTTTTTTAATAAGATTTTATTCAACATGGCTGATGAAGAAAATTATTGAATAGAATTTGAAGAATTCAAATTACGTGTTTATCATACCACAATTTTTAATGTTACAAATGTTCATGGAGGAAATTTGATAATCTTCCCATTTGTGTTAAATTGAATAAGACAAATGTGAGAGAGAAAGTTAAGCACCTAAAGTTTGTCAAATTATGTCCAATATCATTTATTTTTATACTGATGTATATGCTATTAATAGAAAACAATATTTGGTTTTTGAGCATTTTGATTATATCTTGGACTACTTTGTCAAAGAAAGTACTATGGAAGAGTGACAATCCCAGGTTACTGTTAGGTTCAATAAGGTATACATGAACTTTCTATTATTTAAAAATTTTATAAGGGCATATATATGTGTGTGCTTGTATTATTTACTCTGGATTTTCTTTTTTCCCCCATGTAGGGATATGATTCAAGGTTTATATGATATGCACAAGATAATTCATGATAATCTTAGTCTATTAAATATCATTGTGGTACCAACCAACAATATTGATGTTGATGGTAGTGAACAAATTTAATTTTCTGCAAAAATATAAACTTAGAGAAATCAAAACAACTTAGAGGAAGCACTCATCTTCATCCAAATAATTGTGTTCATAAGTAGTTTAATAAAAAAAATTTTTTTAATATTTGTTTATACTAGTAATATGAAGTTTTTCATTAATGTTATTAACAGAATTTGAAGCCAATGAGGGGAGCTATTGCTGGTGATGTCCGAAGCAGAGATTTGGGTCATACGGCCAAGGACTAAAAGCGGGTGTTTTTAATTTAGGATGCATTTTTTTTTCTTTACATCATGAAAAAACATCCATTTGAATCGGCAGCAACATAGAGACGTGTAAACAATATTCGAAGAAATGTAATGGCTCATGAAGGTGATTTCCCTAAACATCTATATTTACAACATTTAACTCTTTCCATGGTTGAGCATACTGTGTCAAAGAGGTATGCAGTTTTTTTTATATCATTTAATTTTTTATGTACAAATTTATTAAATAAATTTGTTATTTTTGTCTAAGCTTTTGGTGATTAAAAAAGTATATTCATAATTTTTAGATACACAATAAATAAGGTGAAGGCACATCTACTGTTTTGGGATGTAAAAAGGAAGAAGTCATTTATTCAAGAAGCCAGTGACTTCTTAGAACGGTTTACACTGACCAAACATGATTTCAACAAGAAGACCTTAGATATTGTGGGTGGAGATTGGCACTACCAGATAGATGACCGGCTCTTGCCTATATACAAAACACCAAGGGAGAATTGTGAGGATAACGCTACCCAACTTGTTTGTTTAATGAGGAATTTATTTGAGCATTATGCTCAATCGCAACCAAATTTTATAAGTATAGGTTGTAGATTTTCTTAGAATTAATTAATAATACTACCTCTGGTTCTTAATATAAGACTTTATTTGATTTTTATTTTAGTCTTAAATATAATATTTCAATCCACTTTGTCTATTATATTTATGTATTTTTTTAAAGTTAGTCTTTCTAATAATAGTAGTTCTATTCATTTGATTAATAAAGATAATTTAGGAAAGACAACACATATTTATTATAAATAACTAATTTAATTTATTTCTTTAATCTTTTCAAATTAGTCAACTAACTTTTATATATAATTAGAACCAGAGGTAGTGTATGTTAGAGGTAGTATATGTTAATGTGCGTGTACAAATCCATATCTAATGTTGTTTTACCTTGATGATTTTCTTGGGTGTTATCCAAAACTATTAATAGAACTCTATAAAGTGATGAGGCAGCATCGAAGAGAGCACTCGAATTTGAAGCCTTATTACTATATGAAAATATTTTAAATTTTGCCATGTTATAATATTAAATGTTTTGGTCGTAATAGAATAATGAATAATGAGTTAAACGTTATCAACACAGAATGCCAAAGCATGGTGAGTCAAGACTGGTTAGTGGATTCGGTTTCTTGTGGAGGAGAGAAGAGAATGCTGAAGCACACTATCCAGCTAAACGCGGCCTAAATGCTGGTCCCACTTTTCACTTGGTGCCTCTTGCTAAGTATTAAGTAGCGCAGTCTTTCATTTCTTTTGTCATAGCCAAAGCTCATGGCCATTTAAATGTTGTCTAATGAGTTGAAGTGAGCACATGGCCATTGGAAAAAGGTCCCTAACTTTTTTTTCCCCTTTTTTATTAGATCCTTTAATTTTGCACTGCTAAGTTAGTCTTTTTTTTAAAAAAAAATGAGGTCAGTGACTATTAAAATTTTTCGTTAGAGAGCTGTAGGACATTCCAACAGAAGCATTTTTTGTGCCTTGAACATCCTTCACCAAAACTGAACGTCACTGCTCACAAAAAAAAAAGTCTCAAGCCACCTCCTCCCCCTGCCCATTCCCCCAACTCAAAAGTAAACCTCAATGCGTGTGTATTAAGACCACAACATCTGCAAAAGTTGAAAGGGTAGGCCTTCCAGATTGCAGTTTGGTTCCTGTCACATGTATTTCCATGATAACCCTCACCTTCACCCTCTTGTCTCTTTTCTCGCTTTGTACAGAGTGAAAATTAAAGGAGCAGGTCATTCTTTGTCTTTCATCAGTGCGAGAAAGAAAGGTATGAGTGGACACTGCAATTTGCTAACAAATTAAATTTGAGGAGTATATCGGTGTCTTGCAGTTGGGTACACTAACAAGCTTCGGAAGCAATAAAAAAACTTTTTTTGGGGGATTATCCTTTTTTTTCCTTTAATTCATACGTATAGTTAAGAACAAGTTGTTCTGTTCACCTCTGTTTTTAATATCCAAAAACAGAGGCAAATAGAGTAACATTCTACCACTGAAGAATAAAAGATCAACGTGTTGCCATCATTTTTCTCATATCACAGATTTGTTAAATTGACATCATAGTGTGTGTTAACTAATTTATCTCCAAAGAATTTGTAGGATCACATATTATCTCCCATGAGTAGTTTAATGAAAGAGACACTAGGAAAAAGAAAGAAGGGGATAAGAAGGGATGGGGGAAGTGTAGTGGGTACTGGGTAGGGAGACCCAAAAGAGAAAAAATTTGGAAAAGTAGAAGAACGCTAGAGGGTAAGGGTGGAGGATAGTAGGCGTTTCACTAAGAGTAGAGCCATGATAGAGCAAGCTTCTCACTTTTTGATGTCTGACCCACTTCTCAGCCATGACAGCCAATAGGAGGAGTAATCTTTTGCTTTCTTTTCTACTCATGTGGCCTTTCCTCTTTACTTGCTAGCTTCTCTTTTTCTTCTTAGCTGTGCTTTTCCTTTTTCTACTTTGTAAATGTTATAAATCAATAAATATAGTTTTTAATATAAAATTTAATTAATTAATTTAAAGATATATAATCTAATAATACATTGAAATACTTTAGAGAAATCATGTAACATATATTATAATTAAATAATTTACTATTTTTTTAATCATCTCAAATTAATCACTAGTTCTTGTGTTACAAAGAGCAGGTAGTATGTTATTTGCCAATATCGATCTGCTATTAAAAGAAAAAAAGTAAAAGCATCTCTATCAAACCTTTGCCTCCATTTTCTTTCTTCGTTGCGAAATTTCAAACCCATTAAAGCTTCGTGTAAAAAAAAAAAAAGAAGTCCATTTATGCTTGTCTTCCAATTTTTTTATAAGATGTAAATAATCGAATTTTGTTGCTTAAGATATAAGTTAATTTTACTTAAAAGTTAAAAATACTACCTCTGGTCCTAATTATAAGACCTAGTTGATTAATTTGAGGAGATCAAGGAAAGAAGTTAAGTTAGTTATTTGTAATAAATAGGTATTGTCTTTTTCTAAAATATCCTTATTAATCAACTATATTGGCTAGGACTAAAATTATTAGAAGGACTATCTTTAAAAAAATGCATAAATATGAAAGACAAAGTAGATTGGGATCTTATATTTAGGACCAAAATAAAAGTCAAACATGGTATTATATTAAAGACCGGAGGTAGTAATAAATATGTTGAAAATATAACTTTTTGAATATAACTTTATTTATAAGAAGGTTAGTGAGAAAAAGAAATAACGAATTAAAAAATGGAAGAGAGTATTCGAAAATACTTACGAACCCCATACCACTTATTTTAGGTAATGAAATCTATAATGTTACTTATATATTTGTTAAGAGGATAAAAATAACAGTTAAAATAGTAATGTTGATCATAAGTATTTTCAATATTTTTAGGAAATAAAATGTCTAATATGATACTTTTCAGCAATTTACCTTTGAAATTTTTTTTTTCTTGCTGCTTGTTGTTTTTACTTGTTTTGAATTTTTTAATTTAAAATCTCAAAATTATATGTATATTTTTCACAATAAAAAATTTTTATTTCTGAATTTTGCCAAACATGCTGTACTCATAGTTTATAAATCTATAACTTGTTTGGGTAGGGAAAGAGAGCCAAAACGGCTAAAACGCCTATTACAGTTTTTTTAAGATATAAATTTATTTCCAAAGTTTTTACTTAGAGTATTGGGTTTTTGAATTTTTTTTGGACCCTCAAATAAGGCCTCATTTTTTTCCTGTTATTTTCAAATGTTAACTATCTAAAATTAAATTTTATATATTCATATTTTCTTAAAAAATATTTTCATGTTATACCATTATGCTGTTGATATAAAAAAAAAAAGATAAAGATATAAATAAAAAAAATATAAAAATACTGCAGGAGAGTGAGAAGGAGGGGAGAAAACCAACTTCTTTTTGTTTTTCACTCTTACCCCTTTCGTCCCTTTTTTCTTTAAATATTTGTTATAATATGTCAGGTTAAATTTCAATAATTTAACTTTATTTATATAACATTATAATAATGATTGTATAAAATGTTAAGCATCAATTGTTAAAATTTTAATTTAATAGCAAAAAAATAATAATAAAAAGGAAAAACTCCCCAAAAAAATTATTGTTAAATTTTAAAATTTCAAATTAGTATTGAGTACTATATTCGTAAAGAAAATAACTACACTAAAAAAATATAAATAAATCCAATGTTAATTTCAAACATCTATACCAAAAAAAAATTAATAACAAGTTAAAATATAAATAATGCAATATAAATAATGTGACAGATGGTAGTGAAAACAAGTTCTAAACTTTTGAAATGCATATTCGTATTTAAAGAAACTTTAAACATGCTTAAAATAAAAAATATTAAATATATATGATATGTGATAAATAAATTCATCATTAATTTCATATGTAAATATGAAAGATAAAATCAACAATGAGTCAAAATATAAACAATGCAATTTATTTAAACCTCTGAAAGTCACGCGGCGCTAATAGCAGGTATCACAAGAAGATACATGTTCACTTTCTTATTTAGTGACAGTAGTTCCTAAACTTTTAAACTGCAAATACATGCTTAAAAAAAAAAAAGAAATATTATATCATATGTTCCAAATAAACTCGTCATTGATTTCATACATAAATATACGAAAATTAAAATCATGTCAATATTAGATTATATATATTTATTATTCTTAGTTTTTTTTAAAAAAACTATTTTAATAGGTACAAAGTATATATTAAATAAAAATAAATTCTTAACTGGCTGATTTGTAAGTCAAAATATTTTCTTGACATGTTTCTATTTTCTATATCTAAGTGGCCTTTAGCTTCGAGTTTATGTTAGGATTAGTGATGTTCATGAACTATAATTCTTGTTTTACTTTTCCCTCCCTATTTATAGTAATCTCTAGTTGGGTCTTTTCCTTTTTTCTTATTTCAAAAAACTATGTATGGTCTTTTTGGTTCTATGTTTTTCAAACTCTTAAATAATTCTGTACGTCGATTAGTTCTTTAATAATTAGATCAATATAGATTTATTTTTTATCGTTTAATTTGTATTAAATTTTACTTTAGATTAATTTGAGAAATTTTTTTACAGCTTATGTAAATAGTCAAGTTATGAAACCAGCCTTATTTTTGAAGAGGACCAGCTAAAACATGCTATTAAACCTTAAATATAAAATATGTAAACATGTGAATATCATTCAGTGCTTGATATAATCTGGAATATGTTTAAAGATAATCATGATTTTTTTTAGTTCAAATAAAACTTTTATTTTTTTTAACATTTATTTGTACTAGTAATATGAAATCTTTCATTAATATTATTGACAAATTTTGAATCCAATAAAGGGAGTTACTACTAGTAATAGAGCCAACATAATTCTGACAGAAGTGAGATATTATTTGTGAAGGCGAGTAAGAAGATATAACTACATCATGAGGGAGATATTACTGGATAGAATTTGAAGAATTCAAATAACATATGTATCGTACCATAGCTTTTAATGTTACCAATGTTCATAGAGGAAAATTTGATAATTTTCTGGTTTGTGTTAAATTGAATAAGACAAGTGTGGAAGAGGAAGATAAGCATTTAAAGTTACGTTAAAATATACCCAATATCATTTATTTTTATACTGATATGTAAGATATTTATAGAAAATACTATTTGATTCTTGAGCATTTTCTTTTTTTGGTCCTAAGTAGGGATTTGATTCAAAATTTATATGATATGCACAAGTTAAGGATAATTCATGACAACCTTAGTCGATTAATTATCATTGCGGTATCAACCTACAGCACTGATAGTGATGATGAAAAAATACAATTTTCTGTAAAAATATACAACTTAGAAAAGTCAAAACAGTTTAGAGGAAGTACTCATCTTCATCCACATATCATTTATTTTTATACTGATATCATGATATTAATAGAAAACAATATTTCGTTTTTGAACATTTTGATTATGCCTTAGACTACTTTGTCAAAGAAAACAATGTGGAAGAGTTTTACTATTTTGACCGTCCCACAAGTTTATGTTAGGTTTACTAAGGTATGCATGAAATTTCTATTATTTAAAAATTTTATGAGGGCATACATATCTATGTGTATACATATATTATTTACTATGGATTTTCTTTTTTCCACCCTATGCAGGGATATGAGTCAAGATTTATATGATATGCACAAGTTAAGAATAATTCACGACCACCTTAGTCCATTAAACATCATTGTGGTATCAACCTACGGCTCTGATGGTGATGATGAACAAAAACTTTTGTTTTTTTTTAACATTTGTTTATACTAGTAATATGAAATGTTCCATTAATATTATTAACGCATTTTGAAGCCAATGAAGGGAGTTATTCCTGGTATCGGAGCCTACACAATTATGACAGAAGTGAAATATTATTTGTGAAGAAAAGTATGGATATGATTCAAGATTTATATGATATGTGCAAGTTAAGAATAATTGATGGCAAGCTTAGTCTATTAAATATCATTGTGGGATCAACCTACAGCACTGATGGTGATGATGAAAAAAATGTAATTTTCTGCAAAAATACGCAGCTTAGAAAAGTCAAAACAACTTAGAGAAAGTACTCATTTTCATCCAAATTATTGTGTTCGTAAGTAGTTTAATGAAAGGAGCTATTATTGATATCAGAGCCTACACAATTCTGACAAAAGTGAAATATTATTTGTAAAGGTTAGTAGGGATATGATTCAAAATTTATATGATATGTAAAAGTTAAAAGTAATTACTGTTATCAGAGCCAACACAATACTCACAGAAGTGAGATATTATTTGTGAAGATAAGTAAGATGATATCACCACATCAAGAGTGAGATATTATTGGATAGAATTTGAAGAATTCAAATGACATATTTAGCATACCATAGTTTTTAATTATACCAATATTCATAGAGGAAAATTTGATAATCTTTTGGTTTGTGTTAAATTGAATAAGACAAATGTGAGAGAGGATGTTAAGCATTTAAAATTATCTCCAAATATGCCCAATATCATTTATTTTTATACTGATATGTATGATATTAAGAGAAAATAATATTTGGTTCTTGAGCATTTTGATTATGCCTTAGACTACTTTGTCAAGGCAAGCAATGTGGAAGAGTTTTACGATGATGATAGTTCGATAAGGTTACTGTTTCTCACTAAGGTATGCATGAAATTTATATTATTTAAATATTTTATGAGGGCATACATGTCTATGTGTATACGTATATTATTTACTCTTGATTTTGTTTTTTTCACCTTATGTAGGGACATGATTCAAGATTTGTATGATATGCACAAGTTAAAGATAATTCATGACAACCTTAGTTAATTAAACATCATTGTGGTATCAATCTACAGCTTTGATGGTAATGATGAACAAATGTAATTTTCTGTAAAAATATGCAGCCTAAGAAGTCAAAACAGCTTAGAGGAAGTAAGAAGATAGCTATTATTAATATGAAATCTTTCATTACTATTATTAACAGATTTTTGAAGCCAATGAAGAAAGCTATTATTGGTATCAGAGCCAACATAATTTTGACAAATGTGAGATATTATTGGTGAAGGGGAGTAAGAAGATATGACCATATCATGAGTGAGATATTATTGAATAGAATTTGAGGAATTCAAATAACATATTTATCGTATCACAGTTTTGAATGTTCCCAATTTTCAGAGGGAAATTTGATAATCTTTTAGTTTGTGTTAAATTGAATAAAACATATGTGGACGAGGAAGTTAAGCATTTGGAATTACGTTGAAATATACCCAATATCATTTATTTTTATACTGATATGTAAGATATTAATAGAAAATACTATTTGATTCTTGAGCATTTTCTTTTTTTAGCTTTACGTAGAGATATGATTCAAGATTTATATGATATGTACAAGTTAGAGATAATTCATGACAATCTTAATCCATTAAACATCATTAGGGTATCAACCTACGGCAATGATAGTGATGATGAACAAATGCAATTTTTTGTAAAAATATGCACTTTAGAAAGGTCAAAACAGCTTAGAAGAAGTATTCATCTTCATCCAAATAATTGTGTTCGTAAAGTAGTTTAATGAAACTTTTGTTTTTTTAAACATTTGTTTATATTAGTAACATGAAATCTTCCATTAATAATATTAACAGATTTTGAAGTCAATGAAGGGAACTATTACTGGTATCAAAGCCTACACAATTCTAACAGAAGTGAGATATTATTTGTGAAGATAAGTAGGGGTATGATTCAAGATTTATATGATATATACAAGTTAAGAATAATTTATGACAACCTTAGTTTTTTAAACATCATTATGAGATCAACCTACGGCACTGATGGTGATGATGAAAAAAATGTAATTTTCTGCAAAAATATGCAGTTTAGAACAGTCAAAACAGCTTAGAAGAAGTAGTCATCTTCATCCAAATAATTGTGTTTATAAATAGTTTAATAAATTTTTTGTTTTTTAAAACATTTGTTTGTACTAGTAATATGAAATCTTCCATTAATATTATTGACAAATTTTGAAGCCAATGAAGAGAGCTATTACTCATATCAAAGCCAACACTATACTGAAAGAAGTGAGATATTATTTATGAAGATGAGTAAGAATATATGACCACAGAATGAGTGAGATATTATATGATAGAATTTGAAGAATTCAAATGATATATTTATCGTACCACAGTTTTCAATGTTATCAATATTCATAGAGGAAAATTTGATAATCTTCTGGTTTGTATTAAATTGTATAAAACAACTGTGGGAGAGAAAGTTAAGCATTTGAAATTACGTCGAAATATGCCCAATGTCATTTTTTTATACTGATATATAAGATATTTATAGAAAACGCTATTTTGTTCTTGAGCATTGATGACTTCTCAAAATTCCTACTTATTCAACTTGTTTTAGCGTGCTTTTATTGGGTTTGGAAGTCAATTTTACAGGAAAAAGCCTGAGGAAAGTAAAGAATAGAGACCAGAGCTGAAAAGAGACCATCCGCCGCGGCTCATGAGAACAAACGCCATAGCGGCTCTAATAGAGAGTAAGGAGTGCATCTCTGCGTGAAGCGCCACAACGCCTTACCAAATCTACTGCGGCGCCCAAGCTGTGTCGAATGAATCCGTGTTCAGTGTAATCTGCCACGGCTGATGATCACATTCGCCGAGCGCCGAACCTGCTGCAGCAAAGCCATTCTGTAAAAGGCGTCGTGGCGCCTGACGAAATCCACCGCGGTGCCTGACCCCTCGCAACTGTGCGTTTTATGATATAACTTAAAAGTTAGGGCATATAGAGGGAAATACTCGGTTTTGGACGACACACTTCGATTTTGGAGGCTTGCTCTGCTAGGGTTTGGAGCTTTAGAGGCTTTGAATCTTTAGGCTCGAAGCTAGAAGAGATTCGGAGTTTGTAACTCGATTTTTCTGGGTTTTTCTTCTTCTTTCCATCTTGTTTCTGCTATGACTACCAACTACTCTTATAGTTGTAGTTCTTTACTCGATATATATAGCCAAATCCGTTTTTCTAGGGTTATTTTGATATATTGCATGGACTGAGACTTGGTTTTACTATCTCTTGAGTGTTAATGATAATGTTCAGTTGTTTTTACCTTGAGCTTAATGCTTCCTTATGTCTGGCCATCATTTGGGTTAATTGTTTGATTAGTTTAACTTGAGAAAGTTAAGTTAATCTGTGAACTTTGGTAAAAACATGCTAGTCTGGAAATTTAACTGAGTAAATAGACGGTTTGTTGATAGAACAGAGATGTATCTGTTAACCTAACATAGACTAAATGGGTTTTAATTTTCAAAGTGCAACATTTTCAAACAAATGCAAGAGATTGCTGTGTTTTAATTGTGATTGCAAACATTTGGTTTTGACTTGAGAAAGCTTAATCAATTCTGCAAACCCCAGCTAACTGAACTTATTGTTAAGCACTACTTGAGAAGTGATTAATCCAGTTTCATGAAGTATTTTAGTGAAGAATAACCCTAGTCCCTTAATTGTTGCAAAGTCAAGTTGATTTTATACCACCTTAAATCATTACTCTCCTAATTTCATTTCACAAACTCTTTTACAACATTTGTTTCAGTTAACCTAATCAAGAACACAATCATGATTTTCAACTCATCTAGCCTTAGTCTCTTATGGAACGATACTTTTTATATTACTTGCGACCCGTCCGCTTGCGATTTAGCTAACGGCGAACAAGCATTTTCTTTTTTCCGCCTATGCAGAGATATGATTTAAGATTTATATGATATGTACAAGTTAAGGATAATTCATAACAACCTTAGTCCATTAAACATCATTGTGGTATTAACCTATGGCACTGATAGTGATGATGAACAAATGCAATTTTTTGCAAAAATATGCAACTTAGAGAAGTCAAAACAGTTTAGAGGAAGTACTCATCTGATATACTGATATGTATGATATTAATCGAAAACAATATTTGGTTCTTGAGCATTTTGATTATACTTTAGACTACTTTGTCAAAGCAAGCAATGTGGAAGAGTTTTACTATGATGACAGTCCCATAAGATTATTGTTTGGTTTAATAAGGTATGCATGAAATTTCTATTATTTAAATATTTTATGAGGGCATACATATCTATGTGTATACGTATACTATTTACTCTTGATTTTCTTTTTTTACCCTATGTAGGGACATGATTCAAGATTTATATGATATGCACAAGTTAAGGATAATTCATGACAACTTTAGTAAATTAAACATCATTGTGGTATCAACCTACGGCATGATACTGATGATAAACAAATGCAATTTTTTGCAAAAATATGTAGTCTAAAGAAGTCAAAACAGCTATTATTGGTATTTGAGCCAACACAATTTTTGCAGAAGTGAGATGTTATTTGTAAAGGTAAGTAAGAAGATATGACCACATTATGAGTGAGATATTATTGGATATAATTTGAAGAATTCAAATGACGTATTTATCATATCACAGTTTTCAATGTTACCAATTTTCATAGAGGTAAGTTTGATAATCTTTTTGTTTGTATTAAATTGAATAAGACATATGTGAATGAGGAAGATGAACATTTAGAATTATGTCGAAATATGCCCAATACCATTTATTTTTATACTGATATGTAATATATTAATAGAAAACACTATTTTGTTTTTGAGCATTTTTTTTTTTGGCCCTACGTAGGGATATGACTTAAGATTTATATAATACACAAATTAAGGATAATCCATGACAACCTTAGTCCATTAAACATCATTGTGGTATCATCCTACGGCACTGATGTGATAATGAACAAATGCAATTTTCTGCAAAAATATATGTCTTAGAAAAGTCAAAATAGCTGGGAGGAAAGTACTCATATTCATCCAAATAATTGTGTTTGTAAATAATTTAATAAAACTTTTGTTTTTTTAACATTTGTTCAGAGTAATAATATGAAATCTTCTATTAATATTATTAACAAATTTTGAAGCCAATAAAAGGAGTTATTACTGGTATCAGAACCTAAACAATTTTGTGAGATATTATTTGTGAAGGTGAGTAAGAATATGATTCAAGATTTATATGATATGTACAAGTTAAGGATAATTCATGACAACCTTAATTCATTAAATATCATTATGGTACCAAACTATGACACTGATAGTGATGATGAAACAATGTAATTTTCTACAAAAATATGTGACTTCAAGAGGTCAAAACAACTTAGAGGAAGTACTCATCTTCATCCAAATAATTATGTTCGTAAGTAGTTTAATAAAACTTTTATTTTTCTTAACATTTGTTTATACTAGTAATATGAAATTTTCTATTAATATTATTAACAGATTTTGAAACCAATAAAGTCAGCTATTACTGGTATCAGAGTCAATACAATACTGACATAAGTGAGATATTATTTGTGAAGATGAGTAAGAAGATATCATCATATTAGGAGTGAGATATTATTGGATAGAATTTAAAGAATTCAAATGACATATTTAGCATACCACAGTTTTTAGTGTTACTAATATTCATGGAGGGAAATTTGATAATCTTATAGTTTGTGTTAAATTGAATAAGACAAATGTGGAAGAAGAAGTTAAACATTTAAAATTACATCAAAATATGTCCAATATCATTTATTTTTATACTGATATGTAAGATATTAATAGAAAACGCTATTTGGTTCTTAAACATTTTCTTTTTTTCCCTATGTAAGGATATAATTCAAGATTTATATGATATGTACAAGTTAAGAATAATTAATGACAACCTTAGTTTATTAAACATCATTGTGGTATCAATCTACGGCACTGATGGTGATGATGAACAAATACGATTTTTTACAAAAATATGCAATTTAGAGAAGTCAAAACAGCTTAGAGGAAGTACTCATCTTCATCCAAATAATTGTGTTCGTAAGTAGTTCAATAAAACTTTTTTTTTTTACATTTGTTTATACTAGTAATATGAAATCTTCCATTAATATTATTAACAGATTTTGAAGCCAATGAAATAAGCTATTACTGGTATCAGAGTCTACATTTCTCCCTGCTCATTTCCCCAACTCAAAAGTAAACTTCAATGTGTGTGTATTATTAAGGCCACAATATCTGCAAAAGTCGAAAGGGTAGACCTTCCATATTGCAGTTTGGTTCTTATTAGCTAGATTTCCTTGATAACCCTCACCTTCACCTTCTTGTCTCTTTTCTCACATTGTACACATGGAAAATTGAAGGAGCAGGCCATTCTTTGTCTTTCATTAGTGTGAGAAAGAAGGAGATGAGTGGACATTGCAATTTGCGAAGAAATAAAATTTGAAGCGTATATTGGTGTCTTGTTGTTAGGTACACTAATAAGCTTTGGAAAGGAAAAAAAAAACTTTTTTGGGGTTAAATGAACTGGTCACCACTAAACGAAGTATAATCTTGAATTATCTTTTTCCCTAATTCATACGTATAGTTAAGAACAAGTTGTTATGTTCACCTTTGTTTTTAATGTCCAAAAACAGAGACAAACATAGTAACATTCTACCGCTGAAGAAAAGTAGCGAAAGATCAACGTGTTGCCATCATTTTTCTCATATCACATATTTGTTAAATTCACATCACAGTGTGTGTGCTAACTAATTTATCTCCAAAGAATTTGTAGGGTCACATATCATCTCTCACGAGTAGTTTAATGAAAGAGACACTAAGAAAAAGGATGAAGGGGATAAGAAGGGACGAGAGAAGTGTAGTGGTTATTGGATAGGGAGACCCAAAAGGAAAAAAATTTGGAAAAGTAGAAGGATACATTAGAGTAAGAGTAGAGGATAGTGGGCGCTTCACTAAGAGCAGAGCCATAATGGAGCAAGCTTCTTACATCACGATGTATGACCCACTTCAACAAGCCACGATAGAGTCAGACAATAGGAGCGATCTTTTGCTTTCTTTTCTGTTCACGTGGCCCTTCCTTTTTACCTTCTACCCTCTTCTGTTCTCCTCAGCCGTGCTACTTTCGAGAGATCATGTAGCATACGTTATAATTAAATAATTTAATATCTTTCTTAATCATTTCAAATTAATCACTAAATCTTATATTATAGAGAGCAGGTAGCATGTTATTTGCCAATATCAATCTTTTTAAAAGAAAAAATGTAAAAGCATCTCTATCAAATCTTTGTCTCCATTTTCTTTCTTCGTCACGAAGTTTTAAACCCATTAAAGCTTCATTTAAAAAAACAGAAAAGTCCATTTATGCTTGTCTTCCAATTTTTTTATAAGATGTAAATAATCAAATTTTGTTGCTTAAGAAATAAGTTAATTTTACTTAGAAGTTAAAAATAACAAATATGCAGAAAATATCACTTTTTAAATATGACTTTAGAAGGTAAGTGAGAAAAAGAAATAATGAATAAAAAACAAGAGAGTATTCAAAAATGCTTACGAACCCTATACCACTTATTTTAGTAAAAACAACAAGCAACAAAAAATAGTGACGTTGATAATGAGTATTTTCAATATTTTTAGGTAATAAAATCTCAAAATTATATGTATATTTTTCACAATAAAAATTTTTATTTCTGAATTTTGTCAAACATACTGTAATCATAATTTATAAATCTATAACTTGTTTGGGTAGGGAAAGAGAGCCAAAACAGCTAAAACACCTATTACGTTTTTTGGTATAAATTAATTTAAAAAGTTTTTATTTAGGAGTATTGAGTTTTTGAATTTTTTTTGGACTATCAACTAAGGCCTCATTTTTTTCCTGTTATTTTCAAATGTTAGCTATCTGAAATGAAATTTTATATATTCATATTTTCTTAAAAAAGATTTTAACGTTGTAACATTATGCACTTCGTATCAAGACAAAAAAAGTAAAGATATAAATTAAAAAAATATAAAAATACTGCGGGAGAGAGGGGAGGGGAGAAGACCAACCTCTTTTTTTTTTTTTTTTCTTTTTCACCTTTACCCCTTTCGTTCCTTTTTTAACGTTATACCATTATGCACTTGATATTAAGACAAAAAAGTAAAGATATAAATAAAAAAAATATAAAAATACCGAGGGAGAGTGAGAAGGAGGGGAGAAGACCAACCTCTTTTTTTTTTTGGGGAAAGTAATTCGGAGGTCCTTACACTTTTAGTCAGTTTTGAATTGGGTCTTTAGATTTTCTTTTCTTTTCATTGAATCCTTTAATTTTCAACTGTTAAGTCCTTTAGTCCCTCCCGTTAAATAAAAGCAAACACCGCTAAGATTTTTTGTTAGAAAGCACTGAAACATGTTTAGGGTCTGCCTCTTTCGCCATTAACAAGTACTCAGACTGAGCTTTCCTCCCTCGCTCGCTCAATCCCCAACATCTTCTCCTTCCTCGTCATCCTCCTAACCCTACTGTTCCTTCCCACATGTAACACCTTCTCACTTCGAAATTGGGGTAAGTGAGTCTTTACAATTAGTGAGCCTCACAAGAAATCGCATTAGTCCTAACCCTGAAAATGAAAATGGCAAGCATCTGATGTAGAGGTTTTGGGAACAATAAACACGTATAGCATGAGTATAGCGTAAGACGTTCTCAAAGCGTCAAAAATTCATGGTGACGCGTTGTACATCCCCAGCATAAATGCATCAGTACTGTAAGTGGTTTCGATTTTTTTGGGGGGGGGGATGCAATCAAATTCTATACCTTGTTATATCAGAAGCTTGAATGGTGAGAAAGGAGATGTTGAGAACTAAGCAAATGACTAAGGAAAGCTTGGTCTAAAAGCTTGGGTATGGTGGAAAGAGACAGACCATGATAACAAAAAATCTTAGCAGTGTTTGTTTTTATTTAACTACAAGGACTAATAGATCTAATAGTTAAAAATTAAAGGATTCAATAACAAGAAAAAAAAAAGTTTAATGACCCAATTTAAAACTAAGTAAAAGTACAACGACCTCCAAATTACTTTTCTCTTCTTTTTTTTGTCACCTTTAGCCCTTTCGTCCCTTTTTTCTTTAAATATTTGTTAAATTTATCAGGTTAAATTTCAATAATTTAACTTTATTTATATAATATTATAATAATGACTTTATAAAATATTAAGCATCAATTGTTAAAATTTGAATTTAATAGCAATGAAACGAAAAGAAAAGAAAAAAGAAAAATCTGCAAAAAAAATGATTTTTAAATTTTAAAATTTTAAGTCAGTATTGATTACTACATTTATAAAGAAAATGAGTATACTCAAAAAGCAAATAATAACACATTTTTGTAGTAATTCTTGATTTGAAAATTTTTGAAATTCAAGTGTTTTTTTTTTGTTGGGATTTTTCGAAATAAAAAAGAAGGTTCTTTTTCTGAGGACGAGCTATAGTAAATGGACACGTACTTGAAAAAAGATAATGATGACTTGGTCATGGAGCAAAAGTGACATTGGTACCATATCAATAGTAGAACTGCAGAAATATGGATATTGTATCTGTGAGCACAAAGAGCTGGTATGACGAAAGCGGTAAAAATATGAATTGGTGTGATAGGAATAGATGAAACTACCTCTTCTTTTATTAAAAAGGCAATGGGGTGAAAATCATCAGTCCTAATAAAAGAGACTTTGGTGGGTTAAGTCTGGGGTAAAACTATTTTTCTCACTTGATTTGCTTGCATGCACCAAGCTAATATTTTACAGTGACTGACGAACGGAGACTATATTCATGGAGTGGAATACCAACGATCCATTCCTTAGCTGCAACTCAGAATAAACTACAGACTGGTAAGTATATTGCAAGCTTCTATACGTCTCAGAATATTTTATTTTAGCGCGTGTGTATTACTTCCCCGTTTTAGTTATAAGAACTAGTTGACTAATTTGAGAAGATTAAAAAAAGAAGTTAATTTAATTATTTGTAATAAATATATGTTATCTTTTCTAAAATATCCTTACTAATCAAGTGTATTAGCTAGAATTACTATTGTTAGAAGGATTATCTTGAGCGAAAATACATAAATATAAAAGACAAAATAGATTGAGATCCTCTATTTAGAACCAAAATAAAAGTTAAACAGGATTTTATATTAAGAAACGGAAATAGTAAGAAGATAAAGATCTGGTAATTTTTCTTCTCTTTTACAAAGAAATCTGGAGAGATTGAGCATCAACATGCACATAACCATAAGTTGACATTGAAACAAGCAGAAGAAAGCATAGCAAGCAACTGAATTAGTACATTATTTCAACTCCAAACCCACATAAAAGAAAACGACATCAACCAGAAAGAAATCTCAGAACAGGAACACACAGAAAAGACCAGAACAGGAGGACAAAAACTAAAAAGACAAGTGCCACACATGATCGATCCAGATGTTGATCTGGCTAATTAATTTTGTCATGGAAGTTTACCGCGCAAGCCATCAAAGCAAGCCTTCGGGTTTGCTTCAAAGGCAGCTCTTGCTATGAACTCGCCGGGTCGACCAGGTGCTTTCATAAGCTTTCCAACATTACCACCAGATGAACCACCTCTGAATAATATGAATCTGCAAGCAACATAAGCAGCAGCAAGTACAGCTCCACCACCTTTGATAAGCAAAGCAAATTTTTTGCTCATCACTTTTTCCTTTCGGCTCTTATCCTTCCTTCAGCCCAACCTTTAGTCTTTTCCAACCCATTTCTAGCCACCTCAGAAGCAGCACATTTTAAGATGAATGCGAGGGCACCTCCAAATCTGTCCAGGAAGCCAATAGCAGGAATAAGAAGAAGACTTCCACTGTTCTTGGCGACCTCAAACCAATTCCTTCCAGACGGATTCCATTTCTTGGTCTTCTCCAACCAATTCTTTCCACTCTTAGGGTGTGTTTGGTTGGAGGGGAGCCCCTCCCCTCATTTGTTAAAAATTTTGGAGGGAAGGGGAGCTAAAATGTCCCCTCCCCTCTCCCATTTTGGCTCCCCTCTAAATTGGGGGTTTTTGGAGGGGAGCCAAAATTTGGACCATTATGCTCTTATAGTTTTTTTAATATTCTACTTCTACCCATAAAAAATATATATTATAATATTTATTTTAAATAAAAATATATTATCATAAGTAAAAAAATAAAAATATATATTATTATAATTAAAAATATATTATAAAAATTATTTAAAAATAAAAAATTATTTAATAAAAAGTTATAATATATAAAATTAATTGTTTTTTATAAATATATTATTTATTAAATATATTTTAAAGTTGGAAAAAAAGATAGCCTAAAGAAAATAATTTCATTTTTCTTAGAGCATATAAAATTTGTTAATTTGATTATTTTAAATACATTATTATATTAATTAGAATAAAAAATTACTATACCAATTTTTTAATACACATTAACATGATAAGATTGAATTTTTATTAAATTATATAATTTAAATTAAGATGTAAATTAATTTATATAATATATCAATAAAAAACATAAACTAATATGTAAGGGTAAAATGGTAAATTGATTATTACTATCCCTCCCTCCTCCCCTCCTCCTTGAACCAAACAAGGGATCATTAAATACCCTCCCCTCCCTTCCTTTTAATCAAACCAAACAAGGTGAGAGTAAAATCTTCCCTCCCCTTCCCTCCCCTCAAACCAACAGACCCTTAGACTGACTCATGGTTTCAAAGTTCTCGGACAAGATTTTTTTCCCACAGGAGACAATTCTTCATCTTTAATAACTTGCTGTCTTGTCTATATAGCGCGTGCCTGCTTTAAATATTTTTCCGAGGTATAGACTCCTAGAGAGATGTGCAGGAGACTGCCTCTTTTCCTTGAGAATTTCATAACGTGTGGAGATTCTAATGAATGCCTTCTTTGTCCACTACCAGTGAATGTAAAATGAATAGATTCTGAGGCAAAAACCAAGAAAATGAATAAATTCGATAAAAAGGAATTTCCAGTTTTTCATTAGCAAAATCATAGAGATAAATGGGTTCGAATTCAATGAATGATACTGACGATTTTAGTGTTTGCCCCTGTTGTCTTCTTTCAAGGACATGTCCTTCTGCTATTGCTAGTCAACATTGTCTTCTTTCAAGGACATGTCCTTTTGCTATTGCCCCTTCTCAGAGGAAGATGACCCTCTTATTTTACTTCTTTTCTTTTTCTTTTCCTTTTATTACTATTAAATCAAAATTTAACAATTTATCCTTTTTACCAGCTACAATTGATCTTTAATACTTTATAAAATCATTATTATTACTATTATAATTCTATATAAATAAATTAAAATTTTAAAATTTAATCTGACCAAATTTACAATATAGATAAATTTTAATAATTTTAAACTGTCCTAAAAATATTTTAGTTAAAATTTAGTAGTTTAATTTCTTTATATATTTTTTTGTGAAAAATTACAATAATAAATTTTAAAAATATTA